>NC_133130.1:2862005-3082005 GCF_048418815.1 Hemitrygon akajei
CCTCCTCCCCGATGGGAACAATGAGGTGAGGGTATGTCCTATGCCTCATCCCCGATGGTAACAGTGAGGAGAGGGTATGTCCTGTAACTCCTCCCCGATGGGAATAGTGAAGAGAGGGTGTGTCCTGTATCTCCTCTCCGATGGGAACAGTGAGGAGAGGGTATGTCCTGTAACTCCTCCCCGATGGGAACAGTGAAGAGATGGTATGTCCTGTAACTCCTCCCCGATGGGAACAGTGAGGAGAGTGTGTGTCCTGTAACTCCTCACCGATGAGAACAGTGAGGAGAGTGTGTGTCATTAATTCCTCCCCGATGGGAACAGTGAGAAGAGGGTATGTCCTGTACCTCCTCCCCGATGGGAACAGTGAGGAGAGGGTGTGTCCTGTAACTCCACCACGATGGGAACAGGGAGGAGAGGGTATGTCCTGTACCTCCTCCCCGATGGGAACAGTGAGGAGAGGTTATGTCCTGTACCTCCTCCCCGATGGGAACAGTCAGGAGAGGGTGTGTCCTGTACCTCCTCCCCGATGGGAACAGTGAGGAGAGTGTGTGTCCGGTACCTCATCCCCGATGGGAACAGTCAGTAGAGGGTGTGACCTGACCCTCCACGCCGATGGGAACAGAGAGGAGAGGTTATGACCTGTACCTCCTCTCCGATCGGAACAGTCAGGAGAGGGTGTGTCCTGTATCTCCTCCCCGATGGGAACAGTCAGTAGAGGGTATGTCCTGTACCTCCTCCCAAATGGGAACTGTCAGAAGAGGGAATGTCCTGTAACTCCTCTCCGATGGGAACAGTCAGGAGAGGGAATGTCCTGTAACTCCTCTCCGATGGGAACAGTGAGGAGAGGGTATGTCCTGTAACTCCTCCCCGATGGGAACAGTGAGGAGAGGGTATGTCCTGTAACTCCTCCCCGATGGGAACAGTGAGGAGAGGGTATATCCTGTAACACGTCACCGATGAGAACAGTGAGGAGAGGGTGTGTCATTAATTCCTCCCCGATGGGAACAGCGAGAAGAGGGTATGTCCTGTCCCTCCTCCCCGATGAGAACAGTGAGGAGAGGGTATGTACTGTACCTCCTCCCCGATGGGAACAGTCAGTAGAGGGTGTGACCTGACCCTCCACGCCGATGGGAACAGAGAGGAGAGGTTATGACCTGTACCTCCTCCCCAATGGGAACAGTCAGTACAGGGTATGTCCTGTAACTCCTCCCCGATGGGAACAGTGAGGAGAGGGTGTGTCCTGTACCTCATCCCCGATGGGAACAGTCAGTAGAGGGTATGTCCTGTACCTCCTCCCCGATGGGAACAGTGAGGAGAGGGAATGTCCTGTACCTCCTCCCCGATGGGAACAGTGAGTAGAGGGAATGTCCTGTCCCTCCTCCCCGATGGGAACAGTCTGGAGAGGGAATGTCCAGCACCTCATCTCCGATGGGAACAGTGAGGGGAGGGAGTGTCCTGTACCTCGTCCCCGATGGGAACAGTGAGGAGAGGACGTGTCCTGTATCTCCTCCCCGATGGGAACAGTGAGGAGAGGGTGTGTCCTGTACCTCCTCCCCGATGGGAACAGTGAGGAGAGTGTATGTCCTGTACTTCCTCCCCGATGGGAACAGTGAGGAGAGGGAATGTCCTGTAACTCCTCTCCGATGGGAACAGTCAGGAGAGGGAATGTCCTGTAACTCCTCTCCGATGGGAACAGTGAGGAGAGGGTATGTCCTGTAACTCCTCCCCGATGGGAACAGTGAGGAGAGGGTATGTCCTGTAACTCCTCCCCGATGGGAACAGTGAGGAGAGGGTATATCCTGTAACACGTCACCGATGAGAACAGTGAGGAGAGGGTGTGTCATTAATTCCTCCCCGATGGGAACAGCGAGAAGAGGGTATGTCCTGTCCCTCCTCCCCGATGAGAACAGTGAGGAGAGGGTATGTACTGTACCTCCTCCCCGATGGGAACAGTCAGTAGAGGGTGTGACCTGACCCTCCACGCCGATGGGAACAGAGAGGAGAGGTTATGACCTGTACCTCCTCCCCAATGGGAACAGTCAGTACAGGGTATGTCCTGTAACTCCTCCCCGATGGGAACAGTGAGGAGAGGGTGTGTCCTGTACCTCATCCCCGATGGGAACAGTCAGTAGAGGGTATGTCCTGTACCTCCTCCCCGATGGGAACAGTGAGGAGAGGGAATGTCCTGTACCTCCTCCCCGATGGGAACAGTGAGTAGAGGGAATGTCCTGTCCCTCCTCCCCGATGGGAACAGTCTGGAGAGGGAATGTCCAGCACCTCATCTCCGATGGGAACAGTGAGGGGAGGGAGTGTCCTGTACCTCGTCCCCGATGGGAACAGTGAGGAGAGGACGTGTCCTGTATCTCCTCCCCGATGGGAACAGTGAGGAGAGGGTGTGTCCTGTACCTCCTCCCCGATGGGAACAGTGAGGAGAGTGTATGTCCTGTACTTCCTCCCCGATGGGAACAGTGAGGAGAGGGTGTGTCCTGTACCTCCTCCCCGATGGGAACAGTGAGGAGAGGACGTGTCCTGTACCTCCTCCCCGATGGGAACACTGAGGAGAGGGTATGTCCTGTCCCTCCTCCCCGATGAGAACAGAGAGGAGAGGTTATGTCCTGTACCTCCTCTCCGATCGGAACAGTCAGGATAGGGTGTGTCCTGTACCTCCTCCCCCCTCCCCCCCCGATCGGAACAGTCAGTAGAGGGTATGTCCTGTACCTCCTCCCCAATGGGAACAGTCAGGAGAGGGAATGTCCTGTAACTCCTCCCCGATGGGAACAGTGAAGAGAGGGTGTGTCCTGTATCTCCTCTCCGATGGGAACAGTGAGGAGAGGGTATATCCTGTAACACGTCACCGATGAGAACAGTGAGGAGAGGGTGTGTCATTAATTCCTCCCCGATGGGAACAGCGAGAAGAGGGTATGTCCTGTCCCTCCTCCCCGATGAGAACAGTGAGGAGAGGGTATGTACTGTACCTCCTCCCCGATGGGAACAGTCAGTAGAGGGTGTGACCTGACCCTCCACGCCGATGGGAACAGAGAGGAGAGGTTATGACCTGTACCTCCTCCCCAATGGGAACAGTCAGTACAGGGTATGTCCTGTAACTCCTCCCCGATGGGAACAGTGAGGAGAGGGTGTGTCCTGTACCTCATCCCCGATGGGAACAGTCAGTAGAGGGTGTGACCTGACCCTCCACGCCGATGGGAACAGAGAGGAGAGGTTATGACCTGCACCTCCTCTCCGATCGGAACAGTCAGTAGATGGTGTGACCTGACCCTCCACGCCGATGGGAACAGAGAGGAGAGGTTATGACCTGTACCTCCTCCCCAATGGGAACAGTCAGTAGAGGGTATGTCCTGTACCTCCTCCCCGATGGGAACAGTGAGGAGAGCGTGTGTCCTGTCCCTCCTCCCAGATGGGAACAGTGAAGAGAGGGTATGTCCTGTAACTCCTCCCCGATGGGAACAGTGAGGAGAGGGAATGTCCTGTACCTCCTCCCCGATGGGAACAGTGAGTAGAGGGAATGTCCTGTCCCTCCTCCCCGATGGGAACAGTCTGGAGAGGGAATGTCCAGCACCTCATCTCCGATGGGAACAGTGAGGGGAGGGAGTGTCCTGTACCTCTTCCCCGATGGGAACAGTGAGGAGAGGACGTGTCCTGTATCTCCTCCCCGATGGGAACAGTGAGGAGAGGGTGTGTCCTGTACCTCCTCCCCGATGGGAACAGTGAGGAGAGTGTATGTCCTGTACTTCCTCCCCGATGGGAACAGTGAGGAGAGGGTGTGTCCTGTACCTCCTCCCCGATGGGAACAGTGAGGAGAGGACGTGTCCTGTATCTCCTCCCCGAAGGTAACAGTGAGGAGAGGGTGTGTCCTGTACCTCCTCCCCGATTGGAACAGTGAGGTGAGGGTATGTCCTGTGCCTCATCCCCGATGGTAACAGTGAGGAGAGGGTATGTCCTGTAACTCCTCCCCGATGGAAACAGTGAGGAGAGGGTGTGTCCTGTACCTCATCCCCGATGGGAACAGTCAGTAGAGGGTGTGACCTGACCCTCCACGCCGATGGGAACAGAGAGGAGAGGTTATGACCTGTACCTCCTCTCCGATCGGAACAGTCAGGAGAGGACGTGTCCTGTACCTCTCCCCGATGGGAACAGTGAGGAGAGGGTGTGTCCTGTCCCTCCACCCAGATGGGAACAGTGAAGAGAGGGTATGTCCTGTAACTCCTCCCCGATGGGAACAGTGAGGAGAGGGAATGTCCTGTACCTCCTCCCCGATGGGAACAGTGAGTAGAGGGAATGTCCTGTCCCTCCTCCCCGATGGGAACAGTCTGGAGAGGAAATGTCCAGCACCTCATCTCCGATGGGAACAGTGAGGAGAGGGAGTGTCCTGTACCTCTTCCCCGATGGGAACAGTGAGGAGAGGACGTGTCCTGTATCTCCTCCCCGATGGGAACAGTGAGGAGAGTGTATGTCCTGTACTTCCTCCCCGATGGGAACAGTGAGGAGAGGGTGTGTCCTGTACCTCCTCCCCGATGGGAACAGTGAGGAGAGGACGTGTCCTGTATCTCCTCCCCGAAGGTAACAGTGAGGAGAGGGTGTGTCCTGTACCTCCTCCCCGATTGGAACAGTGAGGTGAGGGTATGTCCTGTGCCTCATCCCCGATGGTAACAGTGAGGAGAGGGTATGTCCTGTAACTCCTCCCCGATGGGAACAGTGAAGAGAGGGTGTGTCCTGTATCTCCTCTCCGATGGGAACAGTGAGGAGAGGGTATGTCCTGTAACTCCTCCCCGATGGGAACAGTGAGGAGAGGGTATGTCCTGTAACTCCTCACCGATGAGAACAGTGAGGAGAGGGTGTGTCATTAATTCCTCCCCGATGGGAACAGTGAGAAGAGGGTATGTCCTGTACCTCCTCCCCGATGGGAACAGTGAGGAGAGGGTGTGTCCTGTAACTCCACCACGATGGGAACAGGGAGGAGAGGGTATGACCTGTACCTCCTCCCCGATGGGAACAGTGAGGAGAGGGTATTTACTGTAACTCCTCCCCGATGGGAACAGTGAGGAGAGGGTATGTCCTGTAACTCCTCCCCGATGGGAACAGTGAGGAGAGGGTATGTCCTGTACCTCCTCCCCGATGGGAACAGTGAGGAGAGGGAATGTCCTGTCCCTCCTCCCCGATGGGAACAGTCTGGAGAGGGAATGTCCAGCACCTCATCTCCGATGGGAACAGTGATGAGAGTGTATGTCCTGTACTTCCTCCCCGATGGGAACAGTGAGGAGAGGGTGTGTCCTGTACCTCCTCCCCGATGGGAACAGTGAGGAGAGGACGTGTCCTGTATCTCCTCCCCGAAGGTAACAGTGAGGAGAGGGTGTGTCCTGTACCTCCTCCCCGATGGGAACAATGAGGTGAGTGTATGTCCTGTACCTCCTCCCCGATGGGAACAGTGAGGAGAGGGTATGTCCTGTACCTCCTCCCCGATGGGAACAGTAAGGAGAGGGTATATACTGTAGCACCTCCCCGATGGGAACAGTGAGGAGAGGGTATGTCCTGTAACTCCTCCCCGATGGGAACAGTGAGGAGAGGGTATGTCCTGTACCTCCTCCCCGATGGGAACAGTGAGGAGAGGGTGTGTCCTCTATCTCCTCTCCGATGGGAACAGTGAGGAGTGGGAGTGTCCTGTACCTCATCCCCGATGGGAAAAGTGAGGAGAGGGTGTGTCCTGTACCTCCTCCCCGATGGGAACACTGAGGAGAGGGTATGTCCTGTCCCTCCTCCCCGATGAGAACAGAGAGGAGAGGTTATGTCCTGTACCTCCTCTCCGATCGGAACAGTCAGGATAGGGTGTGTCCTGTACCTCCTCCCCCCTCCCCCCCCGATCGGAACAGTCAGTAGAGGGTATGTCCTGTACCTCCTCCCCAATGGGAACAGTCAGGAGAGGGAATGTCCTGTAACTCCTCCCCGATGGGAACAGTGAAGAGAGGGTGTGTCCTGTATCTCCTCTCCGATGGGAACAGTGAGGAGAGGGTATGTCCTGTAACTCCTCCCCGATGGGAACAGTGAGGAGAGGGTATGTCCTGTAACTCCTCCCCGATGGGAACAGTGAGGAGAGTGTGTGTCCTGTAACTCCTCACCGATGAGAACAGTGAGGAGAGGGTGTGTCATTAATTCCTCCCCGATGGGAACAGTGAGGAGAGTGTGTGTCCTGTAACTCCACCACGATGGGAACAGGGAGGAGAGGGTATGTCCTGTACCTCCTCCCCGATGGGAACAGTGAGGAGAGGGTGTGTCCTGTAACTCCACCACGATGGGAACAGGGAGGAGAGGGTATGTCCTGTACCTCCTCCCCGATGGGAACAGTGAGGAGAGGGTATGTACTGTAACTCCTCCCCGATGGGAACAGTGAGAAGAGGGTATGTCCTGTAACTCCTCCCCGATGGGAACAGTGAGGAGAGGGTATGTCCTGTACCTCCACCCGATGGGAACAGTGAGGAGTGGGAGTGTCCTGTACCTCATCCCCGATGGGAAAAGTGAGGAGAGGGTGTGTCCTGTACCTCCTCCCCGATGGGAACACTGAGGAGAGGGTATGTCCTGTCCCTCCTCCCCGATGAGAACAGAGAGGAGAGGTTATGTCCTGTACCTCCTCCCCGAAGGGAACAGTCAGGAGAGGGTGTGTCCTGTACCTCCACCCCGATGGGAACAGTGAGGAGAGGGTGAGTCCTGTACCTCATCCCCGATGGGAACAGTCAGTAGAGGGTATGTCCTGTACCTCCTCCCCAACAGGAACAGTCAGGAGAGGGAATGTCCTGTAACTCCTCCCCGATGGGAACAATGAGGAGAGGGAATGTCCTGTAACTCCTCCCCGATGGGAACAATGAGGAGAGGGTATGTCCTGCAACTCCTCCCCGATGGGAACAATGAGGAGAGGGTATGTCCTGTATCTCCTCTCCGATGGGAACAATGAGGAGAGGTTATGTCCTGTAACTCCTCCCCGATGGGAACAATGAGGAGAGGGAATGTCCTGTAACTCCACCCCGATGGGAACAGTGAGAAGAGGGTGTGTCCTGTATCTCCTCTCCGATGGGAACAGTGAGGAGAGGGTATGTCCTGTAACTCCTCCCCGATGGGAACAGTGAGGAGAGGGTATGTCCTGTAACTCCTCCCCGATGGGAACAGTGAGGAGAGTGTGTGTCCTGTAACTCCTCAGCGATGAGAACAGTGAGGAGAGGGTGTGTCATTAATTCCTCCCCGATGGGAACAGTGAGGACAGGGTGTGTCCTGTACCTCATCCCCGATGGGAACAGTCAGCAGAGGGTGTGACCTGACCCTCCAAGCCGATGGGAACAGAGAGGAGAGGTTATGACCTGCACCTCCTCTCCGATCGGAACAGTCAGGTGAGGGTGTGTCTTGTACCTCCTCCCCGATGGGAACAGTCAGTAGAGGGTGTGACCTGACCCTCCACGCCGATGGGAACAGAGAGGAGAGGTTATGACCTGCACCTCCTCCCCGATGGGAACAGTCAGGAGAGGGTATGTCCTGTAACTCCTAACCGATGAGAACAGTGAGGAGAGGGTGTGTCATTAATTCCTCCCCGATGGGAACAGCGAGAAGAGGGTATGTCCTGTCCCTCCTCCCCGATGAGAACAGTGAGGAGAGGGTATGTACTGTACCTCCTCCCCGATGGGAACAGTCAGTAGATGGTGTGACCTGACCCTCCACGCCGATGGGAACAGAGAGGAGAGGTTATGACCTGTACCTCCTCCCCAATGGGAACAGTCAGTAGAGGGTATGTCCTGTAACTCCTCCCCGATGGGAACAGTGAGGAGAGGGTGTGTCCTGTACCTCATCCCCGATGGGAACAGTCAGTAGAGGGTGTGACCTGACCCTCCACGCCGATGGGAACAGAGAGGAGAGGTTATGACCTGCACCTCCTCTCCGATCGGAACAGTCAGGAGAGGGAATGTCCTGTACCTCCTCCCCGATGGGAACAGTGAGGAGAGGGTATGTCCTGTAACTCCTCCCCGATGGGAACAGTGAGGAGAGGGAATGTCCTGTTCCTCCTCCCCGATGGGAACAATGAGGAGAGGGTATGTCCTGTACCTCCTCCCCGATGGGAACAGTGAGGAGACGGAATGTCCTGTACCTCCTCCCCAATGGGAACAGTCAGTAGAGGGTATGTCCTGTAACTCCTCCCCGATGGGAACAGTGAGGAGAGGGAATGTCCTGTTCCTCCTCCCCGATGGGAACAATGAGGAGAGGGTATGTCCTGTACCTCCTCCCCGATGGGAACAGTGAGGAGAATGTATGTCCTGCACCTCCTCCCCGATGGGAACAGTGAGGAGAGGGTGTGTCCTGTACCTCATCCCCGATGGGAACAGTAAGTAGAGGGTATGTCCTGTATCTCCTCCCCGATGGGAACAGTGAGGAAAATGTATGTCCTGTACCTCCTCCCCGATGGGACCAGTGAGGAGAGGGAATGTCCTGTCCCTCCTCCCCGATGGGAACAGTCTGGAGAGGGAATGTCCAGCACCTCATCTCCGATGGGAACAGTGAGGAGAGGGAGTGTCCTGTACCTCTTCCCCGATGGGAACAGTGAGGAGAGGACGTGTCCTGTATCTCCTCCCCGATGGGAACAGTGAGGAGAGGGTGTGTCCTGTACCTCCTCCCCGATGGGAACAGTGAAGAGAGGGTATGTCCTGTAACTCCTCCCCGATGGGAACAGTGAGGAGAGGGTATGTCCTGTAACTCCTCCCCGATGGGAACAGTGAGGAGAGTGTGTGTCCTGTAACTCCTCACCGATGAGAACAGTGAGGAGAGTGTGTGTCATTAATTCCTCCCCGATGGGAACAGTGAGAAGAGGGTATGTCCTTTACCTCCTCCCCGATGGGAACAGTGAGGAGAGGGTGTGTCCTGTAACTCCACCACGATGGGAACAGGGAGGAGAGGGTATGTCCTGTACCTCCTCCCCGATGGGAACAGTGAGGAGAGGGTATATACTGTAACACCTCCCCGATGGGAACAGTGAGGAGAGGGTATGTCCTGTAACTCCTCCCCGATGGGAACAGTGAGGAGAGGGTGTGTCCTGTACCTCCTCCCCGATGGGAACACTGAGGAGAGGGTATGTCCTGTCCCTCCTCCCCGATGAGAACAGAGAGGAGAGGTTATGTCCTGTACCTCCTCTCCGATCGGAACAGTCAGGATAGGGTGTGTCCTGTACCTCCTCCCCCCTCCCCCCCGATCGGAACAGTCAGTAGAGGGTATGTCCTGTACCTCCTCCCCAATGGGAACAGTCAGGAGAGGGAATGTCCTGTAACTCCTCCCGGATGGGAACAGTGAAGAGAGGGTGTGTCCTGTATCTCCTCTCCGATGGGAACAGTGAGGAGAGGGTATGTCCTGTAACTCCTCCCCGATGGGAACAGTGAGGAGAGGGGATGTCCTGTAACTCCTCCCTGATGGGAACAGTGAGGAGAGTGTGTGTCCTGTAACTCCTCACCGATGAGAACAGTGAGGAGAGGGTGTGTCATTAATTCCTCCCCGTTGGGAACAGTGAGGAGAGTGTGTGTCCTGTAACTCCACCACGATGGGAACAGGGAGGAGAGGGTATGTCCTGTACCTCCTCCCCGATGGGAACAGTGAGGAGAGGGTGTGTCCTGTAACTCCACCACGATGGGAACAGGGAGGAGAGGGTATGTCCTGTACCTCCTCCCCGATGGGAACAGTGAGGAGAGGGTATGTACTGTAACTCCTCCCCGATGGGAACAGTGAGGAGAGGGTATGTCCTGTAACTCCTCCCCGATGGGAACAGTGAGGAGAGGGTATGTCCTGTACCTCCTCCCCGATGGGAACAGTGAGGAGTGGGAGTGTCCTGTACCTCATCCCCGATGGGAAAATTGAGGAGAGGGTGTGTCCTGTACCTCCTCCCCGATGAGAACACTGAGGAGAGGGTATGTCCTGTCCCTCCTCCCCGATGAGAACAGAGAGGAGAGGTTATGTCCTGTACCTCCTCCCCGATGGCAACAGTCAGGAGAGGGTGTGTCCTGTACCTCCTCCCCGATGGGAACAGTGAGGAGAGGGTGTGTCCTGTACCTCATCCCCGATGGGAACAGTCCGTAGAGGGTATGTCCTGTACCTCCTCCCCAACGGGAACAGTCAGGAGAGGGAATGTCCTGTAACTCCTCCCCGATGGGAACAATGAGGAGAGGGAATGTCCTGTAACTCCTCCCCGATGGGAACAATGAGGAGAGGGTATGTCCTGTAACTCCTCCCCGATGGGAACAATGAGGAGAGGGTATGTCCTGTATCTCCTCTCCGATGGGAACAATGAGGAGAGGTTATGTCCTGTAACTCCTCCCCGATGGGAACAATGAGGAGAGGGAATGTCCTGTAACTCCACCCCGATGGGAACAGTGAGAAGAGGGTGTGTCCTGTATCTCCTCTCCGATGGGAACAGTGAGGAGAGGGTCTGTCCTGTAACTCCTCCCCAATGGGAACAGTGAGGAGAGTGTGTGTCCTGTAACTCCTCAGCGATGAGAACAGTGAGTAGAGGGTGTGTCATTAATTCCTCCCCGATGGGAACAGTGAGGAGAGTGTGTGTCCTGTACCTCCTCTCCGATGGGAACAGAGAGGAGGGGTTATGTCCTGTACCTCCTCGCCGATGGGAACAGTGAGGAGAGGGTGTGTCCTGTAACTCCTCCCCGATGGGAACAGTGAGGAGAGTGTGTGTCCTGTAACTCCTCACCGATGAGAACAGTGAGGAGAGGGTGTGTCATTAATTCCTCCCCGATGGGAACAGTGAGGAGAGTGTGTGTCCTGTAACTCCACCACGATGGGAACAGGGAGGAGAGGGTATGTCCTGTACCTCCTCCCCGATGGGAACAGTGAGGAGAGGGTGTGTCCTGTAACTCCACCACGATGGGAACAGGGAGGAGAGGGTATGTCCTGTACCTCCTCCCCGATGGGAACAGTGAGGAGAGGGTATGTACTGTAACTCCTCCCCGATGGGAACAGTGAGAAGAGGGTATGTCCTGTAACTCCTCCCCGATGGGAACAGTGAGGAGAGGGTATGTCCTGTACCTCCTCCCCGATGGGAACAGTGAGGAGTGGGAGTGTCCTGTACCTCATCCCCGATGGGAAAAGTGAGGAGAGGGTGTGTCCTGTACCTCCTCCCCGATGGGAACACTGAGGAGAGGGTATGTCCTGTCCCTCCTCCCCGATGAGAACAGAGAGGAGAGGTTATGTCCTGTACCTCCTCCCCGAAGGGAACAGTCAGGAGAGGGTGTGTCCTGTACCTCCACCCCGATGGGAACAGTGAGGAGAGGGTGAGTCCTGTACCTCATCCCCGATGGGAACAGTCAGTAGAGGGTATGTCCTGTACCTCCTCCCCAACAGGAACAGTCAGGAGAGGGAATGTCCTGTAACTCCTCCCCGATGGGAACAATGAGGAGAGGGAATGTCCTGTAACTCCTCCCCGATGGGAACAATGAGGAGAGGGTATGTCCTGCAACTCCTCCCCGATGGGAACAATGAGGAGAGGGTATGTCCTGTATCTCCTCTCCGATGGGAACAATGAGGAGAGGTTATGTCCTGTAACTCCTCCCCGATGGGAACAATGAGGAGAGGGAATGTCCTGTAACTCCACCCCGATGGGAACAGTGAGAAGAGGGTGTGTCCTGTATCTCCTCTCCGATGGGAACAGTGAGGAGAGGGTATGTCCTGTAACTCCTCCCCGATGGGAACAGTGAGGAGAGGGTATGTCCTGTAACTCCTCCCCGATGGGAACAGTGAGGAGAGTGTGTGTCCTGTAACTCCTCAGCGATGAGAACAGTGAGGAGAGGGTGTGTCATTAATTCCTCCCCGATGGGAACAGTGAGGACAGGGTGTGTCCTGTACCTCATCCCCGATGGGAACAGTCAGCAGAGGGTGTGACCTGACCCTCCAAGCCGATGGGAACAGAGAGGAGAGGTTATGACCTGCACCTCCTCTCCGATCGGAACAGTCAGGTGAGGGTGTGTCTTGTACCTCCTCCCCGATGGGAACAGTCAGTAGAGGGTGTGACCTGACCCTCCACGCCGATGGGAACAGAGAGGAGAGGTTATGACCTGCACCTCCTCCCCGATGGGAACAGTCAGGAGAGGGTATGTCCTGTAACTCCTAACCGATGAGAACAGTGAGGAGAGGGTGTGTCATTAATTCCTCCCCGATGGGAACAGCGAGAAGAGGGTATGTCCTGTCCCTCCTCCCCGATGAGAACAGTGAGGAGAGGGTATGTACTGTACCTCCTCCCCGATGGGAACAGTCAGTAGATGGTGTGACCTGACCCTCCACGCCGATGGGAACAGAGAGGAGAGGTTATGACCTGTACCTCCTCCCCAATGGGAACAGTCAGTAGAGGGTATGTCCTGTAACTCCTCCCCGATGGGAACAGTGAGGAGAGGGTGTGTCCTGTACCTCATCCCCGATGGGAACAGTCAGTAGAGGGTGTGACCTGACCCTCCACGCCGATGGGAACAGAGAGGAGAGGTTATGACCTGCACCTCCTCTCCGATCGGAACAGTCAGGAGAGGGAATGTCCTGTACCTCCTCCCCGATGGGAACAGTGAGGAGAGGGTATGTCCTGTAACTCCTCCCCGATGGGAACAGTGAGGAGAGGGAATGTCCTGTTCCTCCTCCCCGATGGGAACAATGAGGAGAGGGTATGTCCTGTACCTCCTCCCCGATGGGAACAGTGAGGAGACGGAATGTCCTGTACCTCCTCCCCAATGGGAACAGTCAGTAGAGGGTATGTCCTGTAACTCCTCCCCGATGGGAACAGTGAGGAGAGGGAATGTCCTGTTCCTCCTCCCCGATGGGAACAATGAGGAGAGGGTATGTCCTGTACCTCCTCCCCGATGGGAACAGTGAGGAGAATGTATGTCCTGCACCTCCTCCCCGATGGGAACAGTGAGGAGAGGGTGTGTCCTGTACCTCATCCCCGATGGGAACAGTAAGTAGAGGGTATGTCCTGTATCTCCTCCCCGATGGGAACAGTGAGGAAAATGTATGTCCTGTACCTCCTCCCCGATGGGACCAGTGAGGAGAGGGAATGTCCTGTCCCTCCTCCCCGATGGGAACAGTCTGGAGAGGGAATGTCCAGCACCTCATCTCCGATGGGAACAGTGAGGAGAGGGAGTGTCCTGTACCTCTTCCCCGATGGGAACAGTGAGGAGAGGACGTGTCCTGTATCTCCTCCCCGATGGGAACAGTGAGGAGAGGGTGTGTCCTGTACCTCCTCCCCGATGGGAACAGTGAAGAGAGGGTATGTCCTGTAACTCCTCCCCGATGGGAACAGTGAGGAGAGGGTATGTCCTGTAACTCCTCCCCGATGGGAACAGTGAGGAGAGTGTGTGTCCTGTAACTCCTCACCGATGAGAACAGTGAGGAGAGTGTGTGTCATTAATTCCTCCCCGATGGGAACAGTGAGAAGAGGGTATGTCCTTTACCTCCTCCCCGATGGGAACAGTGAGGAGAGGGTGTGTCCTGTACCTCCTCCCCAACAGGAACAGTCAGGAGAGGGAATGTCCTGTAACTCCTCCCCGATGGGAACAATGAGGAGAGGGAATGTCCTGTAACTCCTCCCCGATGGGAACAATGAGGAGAGGGTATGTCCTGCAACTCCTCCCCGATGGGAACAATGAGGAGAGGGTATGTCCTGTATCTCCTCTCCGATGGGAACAATGAGGAGAGGTTATGTCCTGTAACTCCTCCCCGATGGGAACAATGAGGAGAGGGAATGTCCTGTAACTCCACCCCGATGGGAACAGTGAGAAGAGGGTGTGTCCTGTATCTCCTCTCCGATGGGAACAGTGAGGAGAGGGTATGTCCTGTAACTCCTCCCCGATGGGAACAGTGAGGAGAGGGTATGTCCTGTAACTCCTCCCCGATGGGAACAGTGAGGAGAGTGTGTGTCCTGTAACTCCTCAGCGATGAGAACAGTGAGGAGAGGGTGTGTCATTAATTCCTCCCCGATGGGAACAGTGAGGACAGGGTGTGTCCTGTACCTCATCCCCGATGGGAACAGTCAGCAGAGGGTGTGACCTGACCCTCCAAGCCGATGGGAACAGAGAGGAGAGGTTATGACCTGCACCTCCTCTCCGATCGGAACAGTCAGGTGAGGGTGTGTCTTGTACCTCCTCCCCGATGGGAACAGTCAGTAGAGGGTGTGACCTGACCCTCCACGCCGATGGGAACAGAGAGGAGAGGTTATGACCTGCACCTCCTCCCCGATGGGAACAGTCAGGAGAGGGTATGTCCTGTAACTCCTAACCGATGAGAACAGTGAGGAGAGGGTGTGTCATTAATTCCTCCCCGATGGGAACAGCGAGAAGAGGGTATGTCCTGTCCCTCCTCCCCGATGAGAACAGTGAGGAGAGGGTATGTACTGTACCTCCTCCCCGATGGGAACAGTCAGTAGATGGTGTGACCTGACCCTCCACGCCGATGGGAACAGAGAGGAGAGGTTATGACCTGTACGTCCTCCCCAATGGGAACAGTCAGTAGAGGGTATGTCCTGTAACTCCTCCCCGATGGGAACAGTGAGGAGAGGGTGTGTCCTGTACCTCATCCCCGATGGGAACAGTCAGTAGAGGGTGTGACCTGACCCTCCACGCCGATGGGAACAGAGAGGAGAGGTTATGACCTGCACCTCCTCTCCGATCGGAACAGTCAGGAGAGGGAATGTCCTGTACCTCCTCCCCGATGGGAACAGTGAGGAGAGGGTATGTCCTGTAACTCCTCCCCGATGGGAACAGTGAGGAGAGGGAATGTCCTGTTCCTCCTCCCCGATGGGAACAATGAGGAGAGGGTATGTCCTGTACCTCCTCCCCGATGGGAACAGTGAGGAGACGGAATGTCCTGTACCTCCTCCCCAATGGGAACAGTCAGTAGAGGGTATGTCCTGTAACTCCTCCCCGATGGGAACAGTGAGGAGAGGGAATGTCCTGTTCCTCCTCCCCGATGGGAACAATGAGGAGAGGGTATGTCCTGTACCTCCTCCCCGATGGGAACAGTGAGGAGAATGTATGTCCTGCACCTCCTCCCCGATGGGAACAGTGAGGAGAGGGTGTGTCCTGTACCTCATCCCCGATGGGAACAGTAAGTAGAGGGTATGTCCTGTATCTCCTCCCCGATGGGAACAGTGAGGAAAATGTATGTCCTGTACCTCCTCCCCGATGGGACCAGTGAGGAGAGGGAATGTCCTGTCCCTCCTCCCCGATGGGAACAGTCTGGAGAGGGAATGTCCAGCACCTCATCTCCGATGGGAACAGTGAGGAGAGGGAGTGTCCTGTACCTCTTCCCCGATGGGAACAGTGAGGAGAGGACGTGTCCTGTATCTCCTCCCCGATGGGAACAGTGAGGAGAGGGTGTGTCCTGTACCTCCTCCCCGATGGGAACAGTGAAGAGAGGGTATGTCCTGTAACTCCTCCCCGATGGGAACAGTGAGGAGAGGGTATGTCCTGTAACTCCTCCCCGATGGGAACAGTGAGGAGAGTGTGTGTCCTGTAACTCCTCACCGATGAGAACAGTGAGGAGAGTGTGTGTCATTAATTCCTCCCCGATGGGAACAGTGAGAAGAGGGTATGTCCTTTACCTCCTCCCCGATGGGAACAGTGAGGAGAGGGTGTGTCCTGTAACTCCACCACGATGGGAACAGGGAGGAGAGGGTATGTCCTGTACCTCCTCCCCGATGGGAACAGTGAGGAGAGGGTATATACTGTAACACCTCCCCGATGGGAACAGTGAGGAGAGGGTATGTCCTGTAACTCCTCCCCGATGGGAACAGTGAGGAGAGGGTGTGTCCTGTACCTCCTCCCCGATGGGAACACTGAGGAGAGGGTATGTCCTGTCCCTCCTCCCCGATGAGAACAGAGAGGAGAGGTTATGTCCTGTACCTCCTCTCCGATCGGAACAGTCAGGATAGGGTGTGTCCTGTACCTCCTCCCCCCTCCCCCCCGATCGGAACAGTCAGTAGAGGGTATGTCCTGTACCTCCTCCCCAATGGGAACAGTCAGGAGAGGGAATGTCCTGTAACTCCTCCCGGATGGGAACAGTGAAGAGAGGGTGTGTCCTGTATCTCCTCTCCGATGGGAACAGTGAGGAGAGGGTATGTCCTGTAACTCCTCCCCGATGGGAACAGTGAGGAGAGGGGATGTCCTGTAACTCCTCCCTGATGGGAACAGTGAGGAGAGTGTGTGTCCTGTAACTCCTCACCGATGAGAACAGTGAGGAGAGGGTGTGTCATTAATTCCTCCCCGTTGGGAACAGTGAGGAGAGTGTGTGTCCTGTAACTCCACCACGATGGGAACAGGGAGGAGAGGGTATGTCCTGTACCTCCTCCCCGATGGGAACAGTGAGGAGAGGGTGTGTCCTGTAACTCCACCACGATGGGAACAGGGAGGAGAGGGTATGTCCTGTACCTCCTCCCCGATGGGAACAGTGAGGAGAGGGTATGTACTGTAACTCCTCCCCGATGGGAACAGTGAGGAGAGGGTATGTCCTGTAACTCCTCCCCGATGGGAACAGTGAGGAGAGGGTATGTCCTGTACCTCCTCCCCGATGGGAACAGTGAGGAGTGGGAGTGTCCTGTACCTCATCCCCGATGGGAAAATTGAGGAGAGGGTGTGTCCTGTACCTCCTCCCCGATGAGAACACTGAGGAGAGGGTATGTCCTGTCCCTCCTCCCCGATGAGAACAGAGAGGAGAGGTTATGTCCTGTACCTCCTCCCCGATGGCAACAGTCAGGAGAGGGTGTGTCCTGTACCTCCTCCCCGATGGGAACAGTGAGGAGAGGGTGTGTCCTGTACCTCATCCCCGATGGGAACAGTCCGTAGAGGGTATGTCCTGTACCTCCTCCCCAACGGGAACAGTCAGGAGAGGGAATGTCCTGTAACTCCTCCCCGATGGGAACAATGAGGAGAGGGAATGTCCTGTAACTCCTCCCCGATGGGAACAATGAGGAGAGGGTATGTCCTGTAACTCCTCCCCGATGGGAACAATGAGGAGAGGGTATGTCCTGTATCTCCTCTCCGATGGGAACAATGAGGAGAGGTTATGTCCTGTAACTCCTCCCCGATGGGAACAATGAGGAGAGGGAATGTCCTGTAACTCCACCCCGATGGGAACAGTGAGAAGAGGGTGTGTCCTGTATCTCCTCTCCGATGGGAACAGTGAGGAGAGGGTCTGTCCTGTAACTCCTCCCCAATGGGAACAGTGAGGAGAGTGTGTGTCCTGTAACTCCTCAGCGATGAGAACAGTGAGTAGAGGGTGTGTCATTAATTCCTCCCCGATGGGAACAGTGAGGAGAGTGTGTGTCCTGTACCTCCTCTCCGATGGGAACAGAGAGGAGGGGTTATGTCCTGTACCTCCTCGCCGATGGGAACAGTGAGGAGAGGGTGTGTCCTGTACCTCCTCCCCGATGGGAACAGTGAGGAGAGTGTGTGTCCTGTACCTCCTCTCCGATGGGAACAGAGAGGAGGGGTTATGTCCTGTACCTCCTCGCCGATGGGAGCAGTGAGGAGAGGGTGTGTCCTGTACCTCCTCCCCGATGGGAACAATCAGTAGACGGTATGTCCTGTACCTCCTCGCCGATGGGAACTGTCAGGAGAGGGTACGTCTTGTACCTCCTCCCCGATGGGAACAGTCAGTAGAGGGTATGTCCTGTACCTCATCCCCAATGGGAACAGTCAGGAGAGGGTGTGTCCTGTACCTCCTCCCCGATGGGAACAGTGAGGAGAGGGTATGTCCTGTACCTCCTCCCCGATCGGAACAGTGAGGAGAGTGTGTGTCCTGTACCTCCTCCCCGATGGGAACATTGAGGAGAGGGTGTGTCCTGTACCTCATCCCCGATGGGAACAGTCAGCAGAGGGTGTGACCTGACCCTCCAAGCCGATGGGAACAGAGAGGAGAGGTTATGACCTGCACCTCCTCTCCGATCGGAACAGTCAGGTGAGGGTGTGTCTTGTACATCCTCCCCGATGGGAACAGTCAGTAGAGGGTGTGACCTGACCCTCCACGCCGATGGGAACAGAGAGGAGAGGTTATGACCTGCACCTCCTCCCCGATGGGAACAGTCAGGAGAGGGTATGTCCTGTAACTCCTCACCGATGAGAACAGTGAGGAGAGGGTGTGTCATTAATTCCTCCCCGATGGGAACAGCGAGAAGAGGGTATGTCCTGTCCCTCCTCCCCGATGAGAACAGTGAGGAGAGGGTATGTACTGTACCTCCTCCCCGATGGGAACAGTCAGTAGAGGGTGTGACCTGACCCTCCACGCCGATGGGAACAGAGAGGAGAGGTTATGACCTGTACCTCCTCCCCAATGGGAACAGTCAGTAGAGGCTATGTCCTGTAACTCCTCCCCGATGGGAACAGTGAGGAGAGGGTGTGTCCTGTACCTCATCCCCGATGGGAACAGTCAGTAGAGGGTGTGACCTGACCCTCCACGCCGATGGGAACAGAGAGGAGAGGTTATGACCTGCACCTCCTCTCCGATCGGAAAAGTCAGGAGAGGGTATGTCCTGTATCTCCTCCCCAATGGGAACAGTCAGGAGAGGGAATGTCCTGTACCTCCTCCCCAACGGGAACAGTCAGTAGAGGGTATGTCCTGTAACTCCTCCCCGATGGGAACAGTGAGGAGAGGGAATGTCCTGTTCCTCCTCCCCGATGGGAACAATGAGGAGAGGGTATGTCCTGTACCTCCTCCCCGATGGGAACAGTGAGGAGACGGAATGTCCTGTACCTCCTCCCCAATGGGAACAGTCAGTAGAGGGTATGTCCTGTAACTCCTCCCCGATGGGAACAGTGAGGAGAGGGAATGTCCTGTTGCTCCTCCCGGATGGGAACAATGAGGAGAGGGTATGTCCTGTACCTCCTCCCCGATGGGAACAGTGAGGAGAATGTATGTCCTGTACCTCCTCCCCGATGGGAACAGTGGGGAGAGGGTATGTCCTGTACCTCCTCCCCGATGGGAACAGTGAGGAGAGGGAATGTCCTGTCCCTCCTCCCCGATGGGAACACTCTGGAGAGGGAATGTCCAGCACCTCATCTCCGATGGGAACAGTGAGGAGAGAGAGTGTCCTGTACCTCTTCCCCGATGGGAACAGTGAGGAGAGGACGTGTCCTGTATCTCCTCCCCGAAGGTAACAGTGAGGAGAGGGTGTGTCCTGTACCTCCTCCCCGATTGGAACAGTGAGGTGAGGGTATGTCCTGTGCCTCATCCCCGATGGTAACAGTGAGGAGAGGGTATGTCCTGTAACTCCTCCCCGATGGGAACAGTGAAGAGAGGGTGTGTCCTGTATCTCCTCTCCGATGGGAACAGTGAGGAGAGGGTGTGTCATTAATTCCTCCCCGATGGGAACAGCGAGAAGAGGGTATGTCCTGTCCCTCCTCCCCGATGAGAACAGTGAGGAGAGGGTATGTACTGTACCTCCTCCCCGATGGGAACAGTCAGTAGAGGGTGTGACCTGACCCTCCACGCCGATGGGAACAGAGAGGAGAGGTTATGACCTGTACCTCCTCCCCAATGGGAACAGTCAGTAGAGGGTATGTCCTGTAACTCCTCCCCGATGGGAACAGTGAGGAGAGGGTGTGTCCTGTACCTCATCCCCGATGGGAACAGTGAGGAGACGGAATGTCCTGTACCTCCTCCCCAATGGGAACAGTCAGTAGAGGGTATGTCCTGTAACTCCTCCCCGATGGGAACAATGAGGAGAGGGTATGTCCTGTACCTCCTCCCCGATGGGAACAGTGAGGAGAATGTATGTCCTGTACCTCCTCCCCGATGGGAACAGTGAGGAGAGGGTGTGTCCTGTACCTCCTCCCCGATCGGAACAGTGAGGAGAGGGTATGTCCTGTACCTCCTCCCCGATCGGAACAGTGAGGAGAGGGTGTGTCCTGTACCTCCTCCCCGATCGGAACAGTGAGGAGAGGGTATGTCCTGTCCCTCCTCCCCGATGGGAACAGTGAGGAGAGGGTGTGTCCTGTACCTCCTCCCCAACGGGAACAGTCAGGAGAGGGAATGTCCTGTAACTCCTCCCCGATGGGAACAATGAGGAGAGGGAATGTCCTGTAACTCCTCCCCGATGGGAACAATGAGGAGAGGGTATGTCCTGTAACTCCTCCCCGATGGGAACAATGAGGAGAGGGTATGTCCTGTATCTCCTCTCCGATGGGAATAATGAGGAGAGGTTATGTCCTGTAACTCCTCCCCGATGGGAACAATGAGGAGAGGGAATGTCCTGTAACTCCACCCCGATGGGAACAGTGAGAAGAGGGTGTGTCCTGTATCTCCTCTCCGATGGGAACAGTGAGGAGAGGGTCTGTCCTGTAACTCCTCCCCAATGGGAACAGTGAGGAGAGGGTATGTCCTGTAACTCCTCCCCGATGGGAACAGTGAGGAGAGTGTGTGTCCTGTAACTCCTCAGCGATGAGAACAGTGAGTAGAGGGTGTGTCATTAATTCCTCCCCGATGGGAACAGTGAGGAGAGTGTGTGTCCTGTACCTCCTCTCCGATGGGAACAGAGAGGAGGGGTTATGTCCTGCACCTCCTCGCCGATGGGAACAGTGAGGAGAGGGTGTGTCCTGTACCTCCTCCCCGATGGGAACAGTGAGGAGAGTGTGTGTCCTGTACCTCCTCTCCGATGGGAACAGAGAGGAGGGGTTATGTCCTGTACCTCCTCGCCGATGGGAGCAGTGAGGAGAGGGTGTGTCCTGTACCTCCTCCCCGATGGGAACAATCAGTAGACGGTATGTCCTGTACCTCCTCCCCAATGGGAACAGTCAGGAGAGGGTGTGTCCTGTACCTTCTCCCCAATTGGATCAGTCAGGAGAGGGAGTGTCCTGTACCTCGTCGCCGATGGGAACAGTCAGGAGAGGGTGTCTCCTGTACCTCCTCCCCGATGGGAACAGTGAGGAGAGGGTATGTCCTGTACCTCCTCCCCGATCGGAACAGTGAGGAGAGGGTGTGTCCTGTACCTCCTCCCCGATGGGAACAGTGAGGAGAGGGTGTGTCCTGTACCTCATCCCCGATGGGAACAGTCAGCAGAGGGTGTGACCTGACCCTCCAAGCCGATGGGAACAGAGAGGAGAGGTTATGACCTGCACCTCCTCTCCGATCGGAACAGTCAGGTGAGGGTGTGTCTTGTACCTCCTCCCCGATGGGAACAGTCAGGAGAGGGTATGTCCTGTAACTCCTCACCGATGAGAACAGTGAGGAGAGGGTGTGTCATTAATTCCTCCCCGATGGGAACAGCGAGAAGAGGGTATGTCCTGTCCCTCCTCCCCGATGAGAACAGTGAGGAGAGTGTATGTACTGCACCTCCTCCCCGATGGGAACAGTCAGTAGAGGGTATGTCCTGTAACTCCTCCCCGATGGGAACAGTGAGGAGAGGGTGTGTCCTGTACCTCATCCCCGATGGGAACAGTCAGTAGAGGGTGTGACCTGACCCTCCACGCCGATGGGAACAGAGAGGAGAGGTTATGACCTGCACCTCCTCTCCGATCGGAAAAGTCAGGAGAGGGTATGTCCTGTATCTCCTCCCCAATGGGAACAGTCAGGAGAGGGAATGTCCTGTACCTCCTCCCCAACGGGAACAGTCAGTAGAGGGTATGTCCTGTAACTCCTCCCCGATGGGAACAGTGAGGAGAGGGAATGTCCTGTTCCTCCTCCCCGATGGGAACAATGAGGAGAGGGTATGTCCTGTACCTCCTCCCCGATGGGAACAGTGAGGAGACGGAATGTCCTGTACCTCCTCCCCAATGGGAACAGTCAGTAGAGGGTATGTCCTGTAACTCCTCCCCGATGGGAACAGTGAGGAGAGGGAATGTCCTGTTCCTCCTCCCCGATGGGAACAATGAGGAGAGGGTATGTCCTGTACCTCCTCCCCGATGGGAACAGTGAGGAGAATGTATGACCTGTACCTCCTCCCCGATGGGAACAGTGAGGAGAGGGTATGTCCTGTACCTCCTCCCCGATGGGAACAGTGAGGAGAGGGAATGTCCTGTCCCTCCTCCCCGATGGGAACAGTCTGGAGAGGGAATGTCCAGCACCTCATCTCCGATGGGAACAGTGAGGAGAGGGAGTGTCCTGTACCTCTTCCCCGATGGGAACAGAGAGGAGAGGACGTGTCCTGTATCTCCTCCCCGATGGGAACAGTGAGGAGAGGGTGTGTCCTGTACCTCCTCCCCGATGGGAACAGTGAGGAGAGTGTATGTCCTGTACTTCCTCCCCGATGGGAACAGTGAGGAGAGGGTATGTCCTGTACCTCCTCCCCGATGGGAACAGTGAGGAGAGGACGTGTCCTGTATCTCCTCCCCGATGGGAACAGTGAGGAGAGTGTATGTCCTGTACTTCCTCCCCGATGGGAACAGTGAGGAGAGTGTATGTCCTGTACTTCCTCCCCGATGGGAACAGTGAGGAGAGTGTATGTCCTGTACTTCCTCCCCGATGGGAACAGTGAGGAGAGTGTATGTCCTGTACTTCCTCCCCGATGGGAACAGTGAGGAGAGGGTATGTCCTGTACTTCCTCCCCGATGGGAACAGAGAGGAGGGGTTATGTCCTGTACCTCCTCCCCGATGGGAACAGTGAGGAGAGGACGTGTCCTGTATCTCCTCCCCGAAGGTAACAGTGAGGAGAGGGTGTGTCCTGTACCTCCTCCCCGATTGGAACAGTGAGGTGAGGGTATGTCCTGTGCCTCATCCCCGATGGTAACAGTGAGGAGAGGGTATGTCCTGTAACTCCTCCCCGATGGGAACAGTGAAGAGAGGGTGTGTCCTGTATCTCCTCTCCGATGGGAACAGTGAGGAGAGGGTATGTCCTGTAACTCCTCCCCGATGGGAACAGTGAGGAGAGGGTATGTCCTGTAACTCCTCCCCGATGGGAACAGTGAGGAGAGTGTGTGTCCTGTACCTCCTCCCCGATGGGAACATTGAGCAGAGGGTGTGTCCTGTACCTCATCCCCGATGGGAACAGTCAGCAGAGGGTGTGACCTGACCCTCCAAGCCGATGGGAACAGAGAGGAGAGGTTATGACCTGCACCTCCTCTCCGATCGGAACAGTCAGGTGAGGGTGTGTCTTGTACCTCCTCCCCGATGGGAACAGTCAGTAGAGGGTGTGACCTGACCCTCCACGCCGATGGGAACAGAGAGGAGAGGTTATGACCTGCACCTCCTCCCCGATGGGAACAGTCAGGAGAGGGTATGTCCTGTAACTCCTCACCGATGAGAACAGTGAGGAGAGGGTGTGTCATTAATTCCTCCCCGATGGGAACAGCGAGAAGAGGGTATGTCCTGTCCCTCCTCCCCGATGAGAACAGTGAGGAGAGGGTATGTACTGTACCTCCTCCCCGATGGGAACAGTCAGTAGAGGGTGTGACCTGACCCTCCACGCCGATGGGAACAGAGAGGAGAGGTTATGACCTGTACCTCCTCCCCAATGGGAACAGTCAGTAGAGGGTATGTCCTGTAACTCCTCCCCGATGGGAACAGTGAGGAGAGGGTGTGTCCTGTACCTCATCCCCGATGGGAACAGTCAGTAGAGGGTGTGACCTGACCCTCCACGCCGATGGGAACAGAGAGGAGAGGTTATGACCTGCACCTCCTCTCCGATCGGAAAAGTCAGGAGAGGGTATGTCCTGTATCTCCTCCCCAATGGGAACAGTCAGGAGAGGGAATGTCCTGTACCTCCTCCCCAACGGGAACAGTCAGTAGAGGGTATGTCCTGTAACTCCTCCCCGATGGGAACAGTGAGGAGAGGGAATGTCCTGTTCCTCCTCCCCGATGGGAACAATGAGGAGAGGGTATGTCCTGTACCTCCTCCCCGATGGGAACAGTGAGGAGACGGAATGTCCTGTACCTCCTCCCCAATGGGAACAGTCAGTAGAGGGTATGTCCTGTAACTCCTCCCCGATGGGAACAGTGAGGAGAGGGAATGTCCTGTTGCTCCTCCCCGATGGGAACAATGAGGAGAGGGTATGTCCTGTACCTCCTCCCCGATGGGAACAGTGAGGAGAATGTATGTCCTGTACCTCCTCCCCGATGGGAACAGTGAGGAGAGGGTATGTCCTGTACCTCCTCCCCGATGGGAACAGTGAGGAGAGGGAATGTCCTGTCCCTCCTCCCCGATGGGAACAGTCTGGAGATGGAATGTCCAGCACCTCATCTCCGATGGGAACAGTGAGGAGAGAGAGTGTCCTGTACCTCTTCCGCGATGGGAACAGTGAGGAGAGGACGTGTCCTGTATCTCCTCCCCTATGGGAACAGTGAGGAGTGGGTGTGTCCTGTACCTCCTCCCCGATGGGACAGTGAGGAGAGTGTATGTCCTGTACTTCCTCCCCGATGGGAACAGTGAGGAGAGGGTGTGTCCTGTACCTCCTCCCCGATGGGAACAGTGAGGAGAGGACGTGTCCTGTATCTCCTCCCCGAAGGTAACAGTGAGGAGAGGGTGTGTCCTGTACCTCCTCCCCGATTGGAACAGTGAGGTGAGGGTATGTCCTGTGCCTCATCCCCGATGGTAACAGTGAGGAGAGGGTATGTCCTGTAACTCCTCCCCGATGGGAACAGTGAAGAGAGGGTGTGTCCTGTATCTCCTCTCCGATGGGAACAGTGAGGAGAGGGTGTTGCATTAATTCCTCCCCGATGGGAACAGCGAGAAGAGGGTATGTCCTGTCCCTCCTCCCCGATGAGAACAGTGAGGAGACGGTATGTACTGTACCTCCTCCCCGATGGGAACAGTCAGTAGAGGGTGTGACCTGACCCTCCACGCCGATGGGAACAGAGAGGAGAGGTTATGACCTGTACCTCCTCCCCAATGGGAACAGTCAGTAGAGGGTATGTCCTGTAACTCCTCCCCGATGGGAACAGTGAGGAGAGGGTGTGTCCTGTACCTCATCCCCGATGGGAACAGTGAGGAGACGGAATGTCCTGTACCTCCTCCCCAATGGGAACATTCAGTAGAGGGTATGTCCTGTAACTCCTCCCCGATGGGAACAATGAGGAGAGGGTATGTCCTGTACCTCCTCCCCGATGGGAACAGTGAGGAGAATGTATGTCCTGTACCTCCTCCCCGATGGGAACAGTGAGGAGAGGGTATGTCCTGTACCTCCTCCCCAACGGGAACAGTCAGGAGAGGGAATGTCCTGTAACTCCTCCCCGATGGGAACAATGAGGAGAGGGAATGTCCTGTAACTCCTCCCCGATGGGAACAATGAGGAGAGGGTATGTCCTGTAACTCCTCCCCGATGGGAACAATGAGGAGAGGGTATGTCCTGTATCTCCTCTCCGATGGGAACAATGAGGAGAGGTTATGTCCTGTAACTCCTCCCCGATGGGAACAATGAGGAGAGGGAATGTCCTGTAACTCCACCCCGATGGGAACAGTGAGAAGAGGGTGTGTCCTGTATCTCCTCTCCGATGGGAACAGTGAGGAGAGGGTCTGTCCTGTAACTCCTCCCCAATGGGAACAGTGAGGAGAGGGTATGTCCTGTAACTCCTCCCCGATGGGAACAGTGAGGAGAGTGTGTGTCCTGTAACTCCTCAGCGATGAGAACAGTGAGTAGAGGGTGTGTCATTAATTCCTCCCCGATGGGAACAGTGAGGAGAGTGTGTGTCCTGTACCTCCTCTCCGATGGGAACAGAGAGGAGGGGTTATGTCCTGTACCTCCTCGCCGATGGGAACAGTGAGGAGAGGGTGTGTCCTGTACCTCCTCCCCGATGGGAACAGTGAGGAGAGTGTGTGTCCTGTACCTCCTCTCCGATGGGAACAGAGAGGAGGGGTTATGTCCTGTACCTCCTCGCCGATGGGAGCAGTGAGGAGAGGGTGTGTCCTGTACCTCCTCCCCGATGGGAACAATCAGTAGACGGTATGTCCTGTACCTCCTCCCCAATGGGAACAGTCAGGAGAGGGTGTGTCCTGTACCTTCTCCCCAATTGGATCAGTCAGGAGAGGGAGTGTCCTGTACCTCCTCGCCGATGGAAACTGTCAGGAGAGGGTACGTCTTGTACCTCCTCCCCGATGGGAACAGTCAGTAGAGGGTATGTCCTGTACCTCATCCCCAATGGGAACAGTCAGGAGAGGGTGTCTCCTGTACCTCCTCCCCGATGGGAACAGTGAGGAGAGGGTATGTCCTGTACCTCCTCCCCGATCGGAACAGTGAGGAGAGTGTGTGTCCTGTACCTCCTCCCCGATGGGAACAGTGAGGAGAGGGTGTGTCCTGTACCTCATCCCCGATGGGAACAGTCAGCAGAGGGTGTGACCTGACCCTCCAAGCCGATGGGAACAGAGAGGAGAGGTTATGACCTGCACCTCCTATCCGATCGAAACAGTCAGGTGAGGGTGTGTCTTGTACCTCCTCCCCGATGGGAACAGTCAGGAGAGGGTATGTCCTGTAACTCCTCACCGATGAGAACAGTGAGGAGAGGGTGTGTCATTAATTCCTCCCCGATGGGAACAGCGAGAAGAGGGTATGTCCTGTCCCTCCTCCCCGATGAGAACAGTGAGGAGAGTGTATGTACTGTACCTCCTCCCCGATGGGAACAGTCAGTAGAGGGTGTGACCTGACCCTCCACGCCGATGGGAACAGAGAGGAGAGGTTATGACCTGTACCTCCTCCCCAATGGGAACAGTCAGTAGAGGGTATGTCCTGTAACTCCTCCCCGATGGGAACAGTGAGGAGAGGGTGTGTCCTGTACCTCATCCCCGATGGGAACAGTCAGTAGAGGGTGTGACCTGACCCTCCACGCCGATGGGAACAGAGAGGAGAGGTTATGACCTGCACCTCCTCTCCGATCGGAAAAGTCAGGAGAGGGTATGTCCTGTATCTCCTCCCCAATGGGAACAGTCAGGAGAGGGAATGTCCTGTACCTCCTCCCCAACGGGAACAGTCAGTAGAGGGTATGTCCTGTAACTCCTCCCCGATGGGAACAGTGAGGAGAGGGAATGTCCTGTTCCTCCTCCCCGATGGGAACAATGAGGAGAGGGTATGTCCTGTACCTCCTCCCCGATGGGAACAGTGAGGAGACGGAATGTCCTGTACCTCCTCCCCAATGGGAACAGTCAGTAGAGGGTATGTCCTGTAACTCCTCCCCGATGGGAACAGTGAGGAGAGGGAATGTCCTGTTCCTCCTCCCCGATGGGAACAATGAGGAGAGGGTATGTCCTGTCCCTCCTCCCCGATGGGAACAGTCTGGAGAGGGAATGTCCAGCACCTCATCTCCGATGGGAACAGTGAGGAGAGGGAGTGTCCTGTACCTCTTCCCCGATGGGAACAGAGAGGAGAGGACGTGTCCTGTATCTCCTCCCCGATGGGAACAGTGAGGAGAGGGTGTGTCCTGTACCTCCTCCCCGATGGGAACAGTGAGGAGAGTGTATGTCCTGTACTTCCTCCCCGATGGGAACAGTGAGGAGAGGGTGTGTCCTGTACCTCCTCCCCGATGGGAACAGTGAGGAGAGGACGTGTCCTGTATCTCCTCCCCGAAGGTAACAGTGAGGAGAGGGTGTGTCCTGTACCTCCTCCCCGATTGGAACAGTGAGGTGAGGGTATGTCCTGTGCCTCATCCCCGATGGTAACAGTGAGGAGAGGGTATGTCCTGTAACTCCTCCCCGATGGGAACAGTGAAGAGAGGGTGTGTCCTGTATCTCCTCTCCGATGGGAACAGTGAGGAGAGGGTGTGTCATTAATTCTTCCCCGATGGGAACAGCGAGAAGAGGGTATGTCCTGTCCCTCCTCCCCGATGAGAACAGTGAGGAGAGGGTATGTACTGTACCTCCTCCCCGATGGGAACAGTCAGTAGAGGGTGTGACCTGACCCTCCACGCCGATGGGAACAGAGAGGAGAGGTTATGACCTGTACCTCCTCCCCAATGGGAACAGTCAGTAGAGGGCATGTCCTGTAACTCCTCCCCGATGGGAACAGTGAGGAGAGGGTGTGTCCTGTACCTCATCCCCGATGGGAACAGTGAGGAGACGGAATGTCCTGTACCTCCTCCCCAATGGGAACAGTCAGTAGAGGGTATGTCCTGTAACTCCTCCCCGATGGGAACAATGAGGAGAGGGTATGTCCTGTACCTCCTCTCCGATGGGAACAGTGAGGAGAATGTATGTCCTGTACCTCCTCCCCGATGGGAACAGTGAGGAGAGGGTATGTCCTGTACCTCCTCCCCGATGGGACCAGTGAGGAGAGGGAATGTCCTGTCCCTCCTCCCCGATGGGAACAGTCTGGAGAGGGAATGTCCAGCACCTCATCTCCGATGGGAACAGTGAGGAGAGGGAGTGTCCTGTACCTCTTCCCCGATGGGAACAGTGAGGAGAGGACGTGTCCTGTATCTCCTCCCCGATGGGAACAGTGAGGAGAGGGTGTGTCCTGTACCTCCTCCCCGATGGGAACAGTGAAGAGAGGGTGTGTCCTGTTTCTCCTCTCCGATGGGAACAGTGAGGAGAGGGTATGTCCTGTGCCTCATCCCCGATGGTAACAGTGAGGAGAGGGTATGTCCTGTAACTCCTCCCCGATGGGAACAGTGAAGAGAGGGTGTGTCCTGTATCTCCTCTCCGATGGGAACAGTGAGGAGAGGGTATGTCCTGTAACTCCTCCCCGATGGGAACAGTGAGGAGAGTGTGTGTCCTGTACCTCCTCCCCGATGGGATCATTGAGGAGAGGGTGTGTCCTGTACCTCATCCCCGATGGGAACAGTCAGCAGAGGGTGTGACCTGACCCTCCAAGCCGATGGGAACAGAGAGGAGAGGTTATGACCTGCACCTCCTCTCCGATCGGAACAGTCAGGTGAGGGTGTGTCTTGTACCTCCTCCCCGATGGGAACAGTCAGTAGAGGGTGTGACCTGACCCTCCACGCCGATGGGAACAGAGAGGAGAGGTTATGACCTGCACCTCCTCCCCGATGGGAACAGTCAGGAGAGGGTATGTCCTGTAACTCCTCACCGATGAGAACAGTGAGGAGAGGGTGTGTCATTAATTCCTCCCCGATGGGAACAGCGAGAAGAGGGTATGTCCTGTCCCTCCTCCCCGATGAGAACAGTGAGGAGAGGGTATGTACTGTACCTCCTCCCCGATGGGAACAGTCAGTAGAGGGTGTGACCTGACCCTCCACGCCGATGGGAACAGAGAGGAGAGGTTATGACCTGTACCTCCTCCCCAATGGGAACAGTCAGTAGAGGGTATGTCCTGTAACTCCTCCCCGATGGGAACAGTGAGGAGAGGGTGTGTCCTGTACCTCATCCCCGATGGGAACAGTCAGTAGAGGGTGTGACCTGACCCTCCACGCCGATGGGAACAGAGAGGAGAGGTTATGACCTGCACCTCCTCTCCGATCGGAAAAGTCAGGAGAGGGTATGTCCTGTATCTCCTCCCCAATGGGAACAGTCAGGAGAGGGAATGTCCTGTACCTCCTCCCCAACGGGAACAGTCAGTAGAGGGTATGTCCTGTAACTCCTCCCCGATGGGAACAGTGAGGAGAGGGAATGTCCTGTTCCTCCTCCCCGATGGGAACAATGAGGAGAGGGTATGTCCTGTACCTCCTCCCCGATGGGAACAGTGAGGAGAATGTATGTCCTGTACCTCCTCCCCGATGGGAACAGTGAGGAGAGGGTATGTCCTGTACCTCCTCCCCGATGGGAACAGTGAGGAGAGGGAATGTCCTGTCCCTCCTCCCCGATGGGAACAGTCTGGAGATGGAATGTCCAGCACCTCATCTCCGATGGGAACAGTGAGGAGAGAGAGTGTCCTGTACCTCTTCCGCGATGGGAACAGTGAGGAGAGGACGTGTCCTGTATCTCCTCCCCTATGGGAACAGTGAGGAGTGGGTGTGTCCTGTACCTCCTCCCCGATGGGAACAGTGAGGAGAGTGCATGTCCTGTACTTCCTCCCCGATGGGAACAGTGAGGAGAGGGTGTGTCCTGTACCTCCTCCCCGATGGGAACAGTGAGGAGAGGACGTGTCCTGTATCTCCTCCCCGAAGGTAACAGTGAGGAGAGGGTGTGTCCTGTACCTCCTCCCCGATTGGAACAGTGAGGTGAGGGTATGTCCTGTGCCTCATCCCCGATGGTAACAGTGAGGAGAGGGTATGTCCTGTAACTCCTCCCCGATGTGAACAGTGAAGAGAGGGTGTGTCCTGTATCTCCTCTCCGATGGGAACAGTGAGGAGAGGGTGTTGCATTAATTCCTCCCCGATGGGAACAGCGAGAAGAGGGTATGTCCTGTCCCTCCTCCCCGATGAGAACAGTGAGGAGAGGGTATGTACTGTACCTCCTCCCCGATGGGAACAGTCAGTAGAGGGTGTGACCTGACCCTCCACGCCGATGGGAACAGAGAGGAGAGGTTATGACCTGTACCTCCTCCCCAATGGGAACAGTCAGTAGAGGGTATGTCCTGTAACTCCTCCCCGATGGGAACAGTGAGGAGAGGGTGTGTCCTGTACCTCATCCCCGATGGGAACAGTGAGGAGACGGAATGTCCTGTACCTCCTCCCCAATGGGAACAGTCAGTAGAGGGTATGTCCTGTAACTCCTCCCCGATGGGAACAATGAGGAGAGGGTATGTCCTGTACCTCCTCCCCGATGGGAACAGTGAGGAGAATGTATGTCCTGTACCTCCTCCCCGATGGGAACAGTGAGGAGAGGGTATGTCCTGTACCTCCTCCCCAACGGGAACAGTCAGGAGAGGGAATGTCCTGTAACTCCTCCCCGATGGGAACAATGAGGAGAGGGAATGTCCTGTAACTCCTCCCCGATGGGAACAATGAGGAGAGGGTATGTCCTGTAACTCCTCCCCGATGGGAACAATGAGGAGAGGGTATGTCCTGTATCTCCTCTCCGATGGGAACAATGAGGAGAGGTTATGTCCTGTAACTCCTCCCCGATGGGAACAATGAGGAGAGGGAATGTCCTGTAACTCCACCCCGATGGGAACAGTGAGAAGAGGGTGTGTCCTGTATCTCCTCTCCGATGGGAACAGTGAGGAGAGGGTCTGTCCTGTAACTCCTCCCCAATGGGAACAGTGAGGAGAGGGTATGTCCTGTAACTCCTCCCCGATGGGAACAGTGAGGAGAGTGTGTGTCCTGTAACTCCTCAGCGATGAGAACAGTGAGTAGAGGGTATGTCCTGTAACTCCTCGCCGATGGGAACAGTGAGGAGAGGGTGTGTCCTGTACCTCCTCTCCGATGGGAACAGAGAGGAGGGGTTATGTCCTGTACCTCCTCGCCGATGGGAACAGTGAGGAGAGGGTGTGTCCTGTACCTCCTCCCCGATGGGAACAGTGAGGAGAGTGTGTGTCCTGTACCTCCTCTCCGATGGGAACAGAGAGGAGGGGTTATGTCCTGTACCTCCTCGCCGAAGGGAGCAGTGAGGATTGGGTGTGTCCTGTACCTCCTCCCCGATGGGAACAATCAGTAGACGGTATGTCCTGTACCTCCTCCCCAATGGGAACAGTCAGGAGAGGGTGTGTCCTGTACCTTCTCCCCAATTGGATCAGTCAGGAGAGGGAGTGTCCTGTACCTCCTCGCCGATGGGAACTGTCAGGAGAGGGTACGTCTTGTACCTCCTCCCCGATGGGAACAGTCAGTAGAGGGTATGTCCTGTACCTCATCCCCAATGGGAACAGTCAGGAGAGGGTGTCTCCTGTACCTCCTCCCCGATGGGAACAGTGAGGAGAGGGTATGTCCTGTACCTCCTCCCCGATCGGAACAGTGAGGAGAGTGTGTGTCCTGTACCTCCTCCCCGATGGGAACAGTGAGGAGAGGGTGTGTCCTGTACCTCATCCCCGATGGGAACAGTCAGCAGAGGGTGTGACCTGACCCTCCAAGCCGATGGGAACAGAGAGGAGAGGTTATGACCTGCACCTCCTCTCCGATCGGAACAGTCAGGTGAGGGTGTGTCTTGTACCTCCTCCCCGATGGGAACAGTCAGGAGAGGGTATGTCCTGTAACTCCTCACCGATGAGAACAGTGAGGAGAGGGTGTGTCATTAATTCCTCCCCGATGGGAACAGCGAGAAGAGGGTATGTCCTGTCCCTCCTCCCCGATGAGAACAGTGAGGAGAGTGTATGTACTGTACCTCCTCCCCGATGGGAACAGTCAGTAGAGGGTGTGACCTGACCCTCCACGCCGATGGGAACAGAGAGGAGAGGTTATGACCTGTACCTCCTCCCCAATGGGAACAGTCAGTAGAGGGTATGTCCTGTAACTCCTCCCCGATGGGAACAGTGAGGAGAGGGTGTGTCCTGTACCTCATCCCCGATGGGAACAGTCAGTAGAGGGTGTGACCTGACCCTCCACGCCGATGGGAACAGAGAGGAGAGGTTATGACCTGCACCTCCTCTCCGATCGGAAAAGTCAGGAGAGGGTATGTCCTGTATCTCCTCCCCAATGGGAACAGTCAGGAGAGGGAATGTCCTGTACCTCCTCCCCAACGGGAACAGTCAGTAGAGGGTATGTCCTGTAACTCCTCCCCGATGGGAACAGTGAGGAGAGGGAATGTCCTGTTCCTCCTCCCCGATGGGAACAATGAGGAGAGGGTATGTCCTGTACCTCCTCCCCGATGGGAACAGTGAGGAGACGGAATGTCCTGTACCTCCTCCCCAATGGGAACAGTCAGTAGAGGGTATGTCCTGTAACTCCTCCCCGATGGGAACAGTGAGGAGAGGGAATGTCCTGTTCCTCCTCCCCGATGGGAACAATGAGGAGAGGGTATGTCCTGTACCTCCTCCCCGATGGGAACAGTGAGGAGAATGTATGTCCTGTACCTCCTCCCCGATGGGAACAGTGAGGAGAGGGTATGTCCTGTACCTCCTCCCCGATGGGAACAGTGAGGAGAGGGAATGTCCTGTCCCTCCTCCCCGATGGGAACAGTCTGGAGAGGGAATGTCCAGCACCTCATCTCCGATGGGAACAGTGAGGAGAGGGAGTGTCCTGTACCTCTTCCCCGATGGGAACAGAGAGGAGAGGACGTGTCCTGTATCTCCTCCCCGATGGGAACAGTGAGGAGAGGGTGTGTCCTGTACCTCCTCCCCGATGGGAACAGTGAGGAGAGTGTATGTCCTGTACTTCCTCCCCGATGGGAACAGTGAGGAGAGGGTGTGTCCTGTACCTCCTCCCCGATGGGAACAGTGAGGAGAGGACGTGTTCTGTATCTCCTCCCCGAAGGTAACAGTGAGGAGAGGGTGTGTCCTGTACCTCCTCCCCGATTGGAACAGTGAGGTGAGGGTATGTCCTGTGCCTCATCCCCGATGGTAACAGTGAGGAGAGGGTATGTCCTGTAACTCCTCCCCGATGGGAACAGTGAAGAGAGGGTGTGTCCTGTATCTCCTCTCCGATGGGAACAGTGAGGAGAGGGTGTGTCATTAATTCTTCCCCGATGGGAACAGCGAGAAGAGGGTATGTCCTGTCCCTCCTCCCCGATGAGAACAGTGAGGAGAGGGTATGTACTGTACCTCCTCCCCGATGGGAACAGTCAGTAGAGGGTGTGACCTGACCCTCCACGCCGATGGGAACAGAGAGGAGAGGTTATGACCTGTACCTCCTCCCCAATGGGAACAGTCAGTAGAGGGTATGTCCTGTAACTCCTCCCCGATGGGAACAGTGAGGAGAGGGTGTGTCCTGTACCTCATCCCCGATGGGAACAGTGAGGAGACGGAATGTCCTGTACCTGCTCCCCAATGGGAACAGTCAGTAGAGGGTATGTCCTGTAACTCCTCCCCGATGGGAACAATGAGGAGAGGGTATGTCCTGTACCTCCTCCCCGATGGGAACAGTGAGGAGAATGTATGTCCTGTACCTCCTCCCCGATGGGAACAGTGAGGAGAGGGTATGTCCTGTACCTCCTCCCCGATGGGACCAGTGAGGAGAGGGAATGTCCTGTCCCTCCTCCCCGATGGGAACAGTCTGGAGAGGGAATGTCCAGCACCTCATCTCCGATGGGAACAGTGAGGAGAGGGAGTGTCCTGTACCTCTTCCCCGATGGGAACAGTGAGGAGAGGACGTGTCCTGTATCTCCTCCCCGATGGGAACAGTGAGGAGAGGGTGTGTCCTGTACCTCCTCCCCGATGGGAACAGTGAAGAGAGGGTGTGTCCTGTTTCTCCTCTCCGATGGGAACAGTGAGGAGAGGGTATGTCCTGTAACTCCTCCCCGATGGGAACAGTGAGGAGAGGGTATGTCCTGTAACTCCTCCCCGATGGGAACAGTGAGGAGAGGGTATGTCCTGTACCTCCTCCCCGATGGGAACAGTGAGGAGAGGGTATGTCCTGTACCTCCTCCCCGATGGGAACAGTGAGGAGAGGGTGTGTCCTGTAACTCCACCACGATGGGAACAGGGAGGAGAGGGTATGTCCTGTACCTCCTCCCCGATGGGAACAGTGAGGAGAGGGTATATACTGTAACACCTCCCCGATGGGAACAGTGAGGAGAGGGTGTGTCCTGTACCTCCTCTCCGATCGGAACAGTCAGGATAGGGTGTGTCCTGTACCTCCTGCCCCCTCCCCCCCGATCGGAACAGTCAGTAGAGGGTATGTCCTGTACCTCCTCCCCAATGGGAACAGTCAGGAGAGGGAATGTCCTGTAACTCCTCCCCGATGGGAACAGTGAAGAGAGGGTGTGTCCTGTATCTCCTCTCCGATGGGAACAGTGAGGAGAGGGTATGTCCTGTAACTCCTCCCCGATGGGAACAGTGAGGAGAGGGGATGTCCTGTAACTCCTCACCGATGAGAACAGTGAGGAGAGGGTGTGTCATTAATTCCTCCCCGATGGGAACAGTGAGGAGAGTGTGTGTCCTGTAACTCCACCACGATGGGAACAGGGAGGAGAGGGAATGTCCTGTACCTCCTCCCCGATGGGAACAGTGAGGAGAGGGTATGTACTGTAACTCCTCCCCGATGGGAACAGTGAGGAGAGGGTATGTCCTGTAACTCCTCCCCGATGGGAACAGTGAGGAAAGGGTATGTCCTGTACCTCCTCCCCGATGGGAACAGTGAAGAGTGGGAGTGTCCTGTACCTCATCCCCGATGGGAAAAGTGAGGAGAGGGTGTGTCCTGTACCTCCTCCCCGATGGGAACACTGAGGAGAGGATATGTCCTGTCCCTCCTCCCCGATGAGAACAGAGAGGAGAGGGAATGTCCTGTTCCTCCTCCCCGATGGGAACAATGAGGAGAGGGTATGTCCTGTACCTCCTCCCCGATGGGAACAGTGAGGAGAGGGTGTGTCCTGTACCTCCTCCCCGATGGGAACAGTGAGGAGAGGACGTGTCCTGTATCTCCTCCCCGAAGGTAACAGTGAGGAGAGGGTGTGTCCTGTACCTCCTCCCCGATTGGAACAGTGAGGTGAGGGTATGTCCTGTGCCTCATCCCCGATGGTAACAGTGAGGAGAGGGTATGTCCTGTAACTCCTCCCCGATGTGAACAGTGAAGAGAGGGTGTGTCCTGTATCTCCTCTCCGATGGGAACAGTGAGGAGAGGGTGTTGCATTAATTCCTCCCCGATGGGAACAGCGAGAAGAGGGTATGTCCTGTCCCTCCTCCCCGATGAGAACAGTGAGGAGAGGGTATGTACTGTACCTCCTCCCCGATGGGAACAGTCAGTAGAGGGTGTGACCTGACCCTCCACGCCGATGGGAACAGAGAGGAGAGGTTATGTCCTGTATCTCCTCCCCAATGGGAACAGTCAGGAGAGGGAATGTCCTGTACCTCCTCCCCAACGGGAACAGTCAGTAGAGGGTATGTCCTGTAACTCCTCCCCGATGGGAACAGTGAGGAGAGGGAATGTCCTGTTCCTCCTCCCCGATGGGAACAATGAGGAGAGGGTATGTCCTGTACCTCCTCCCCGATGGGAACAGTGAGGAGAATGTATGTCCTGTACCTCCTCCCCGATGGGAACAGTGAGGAGAGGGTATGTCCTGTACCTCCTCCCCGATGGGAACAGTGAGGAGAGGGAATGTCCTGTCCCTCCTCCCCGATGGGAACAGTCTGGAGATGGAATGTCCAGCACCTCATCTCCGATGGGAACAGTGAGGAGAGAGAGTGTCCTGTACCTCTTCCGCGATGGGAACAGTGAGGAGAGGACGTGTCCTGTATCTCCTCCCCTATGGGAACAGTGAGGAGTGGGTGTGTCCTGTACCTCCTCCCCGATGGGAACAGTGAGGAGAGTGCATGTCCTGTACTTCCTCCCCGATGGGAACAGTGAGGAGAGGGTGTGTCCTGTTCCTCCTCCCCGATGGGAACAGTGAGGAGAGGGAATGTCCTGTTCCTCCTCCCCGATGGGAACAGTGAGGAGAGGGTGTGTCCTGTACCTCCTCCCCGATGGGAACAGTGAGGAGAGGACGTGTCCTGTATCTCCTCCCCGAAGGTAACAGTGAGGAGAGGGTGTGTCCTGTACCTCCTCCCCGATTGGAACAGTGAGGTGAGGGTATGTCCTGTGCCTCATCCCCGATGGTAACAGTGAGGAGAGGGTATGTCCTGTAACTCCTCCCCGATGTGAACAGTGAAGAGAGGGTGTGTCCTGTATCTCCTCTCCGATGGGAACAGTGAGGAGAGGGTGTTGCATTAATTCCTCCCCGATGGGAACAGCGAGAAGAGGGTATGTCCTGTCCCTCCTCCCCGATGAGAACAGTGAGGAGAGGGTATGTACTGTACCTCCTCCCCGATGGGAACAGTCAGTAGAGGGTGTGACCTGACCCTCCACGCCGATGGGAACAGAGAGGAGAGGTTATGACCTGTACCTCCTCCCCAATGGGAACAGTCAGTAGAGGGTATGTCCTGTAACTCCTCCCCGATGGGAACAGTGAGGAGAGGGTGTGTCCTGTACCTCATCCCCGATGGGAACAGTGAGGAGACGGAATGTCCTGTACCTCCTCCCCAATGGGAACAGTCAGTAGAGGGTATGTCCTGTAACTCCTCCCCGATGGGAACAATGAGGAGAGGGTATGTCCTGTACCTCCTCCCCGATGGGAACAGTGAGGAGAATGTATGTCCTGTACCTCCTCCCCGATGGGAACAGTGAGGAGAGGGTATGTCCTGTACCTCCTCCCCAACGGGAACAGTCAGGAGAGGGAATGTCCTGTAACTCCTCCCCGATGGGAACAATGAGGAGAGGGAATGTCCTGTAACTCCTCCCCGATGGGAACAATGAGGAGAGGGTATGTCCTGTAACTCCTCCCCGATGGGAACAATGAGGAGAGGGTATGTCCTGTATCTCCTCTCCGATGGGAACAATGAGGAGAGGTTATGTCCTGTAACTCCTCCCCGATGGGAACAATGAGGAGAGGGAATGTCCTGTAACTCCACCCCGATGGGAACAGTGAGAAGAGGGTGTGTCCTGTATCTCCTCTCCGATGGGAACAGTGAGGAGAGGGTCTGTCCTGTAACTCCTCCCCAATGGGAACAGTGAGGAGAGGGTATGTCCTGTAACTCCTCCCCGATGGGAACAGTGAGGAGAGTGTGTGTCCTGTAACTCCTCAGCGATGAGAACAGTGAGTAGAGGGTATGTCCTGTAACTCCTCGCCGATGGGAACAGTGAGGAGAGGGTGTGTCCTGTACCTCCTCTCCGATGGGAACAGAGAGGAGGGGTTATGTCCTGTACCTCCTCGCCGATGGGAACAGTGAGGAGAGGGTGTGTCCTGTACCTCCTCCCCGATGGGAACAGTGAGGAGAGTGTGTGTCCTGTACCTCCTCTCCGATGGGAACAGAGAGGAGGGGTTATGTCCTGTACCTCCTCGCCGAAGGGAGCAGTGAGGAGAGGGTGTGTCCTGTACCTCCTCCCCGATGGGAACAATCAGTAGACGGTATGTCCTGTACCTCCTCCCCAATGGGAACAGTCAGGAGAGGGTGTGTCCTGTACCTTCTCCCCAATTGGATCAGTCAGGAGAGGGAGTGTCCTGTACCTCCTCGCCGATGGGAACTGTCAGGAGAGGGTACGTCTTGTACCTCCTCCCCGATGGGAACAGTCAGTAGAGGGTATGTCCTGTACCTCATCCCCAATGGGAACAGTCAGGAGAGGGTGTCTCCTGTACCTCCTCCCCGATGGGAACAGTGAGGAGAGGGTATGTCCTGTACCTCCTCCCCGATCGGAACAGTGAGGAGAGTGTGTGTCCTGTACCTCCTCCCCGATGGGAACAGTGAGGAGAGGGTGTGTCCTGTACCTCATCCCCGATGGGAACAGTCAGCAGAGGGTGTGACCTGACCCTCCAAGCCGATGGGAACAGAGAGGAGAGGTTATGACCTGCACCTCCTCTCCGATCGGAACAGTCAGGTGAGGGTGTGTCTTGTACCTCCTCCCCGATGGGAACAGTCAGGAGAGGGTATGTCCTGTAACTCCTCACCGATGAGAACAGTGAGGAGAGGGTGTGTCATTAATTCCTCCCCGATGGGAACAGCGAGAAGAGGGTATGTCCTGTCCCTCCTCCCCGATGAGAACAGTGAGGAGAGTGTATGTACTGTACCTCCTCCCCGATGGGAACAGTCAGTAGAGGGTGTGACCTGACCCTCCACGCCGATGGGAACAGAGAGGAGAGGTTATGACCTGTACCTCCTCCCCAATGGGAACAGTCAGTAGAGGGTATGTCCTGTAACTCCTCCCCGATGGGAACAGTGAGGAGAGGGTGTGTCCTGTACCTCATCCCCGATGGGAACAGTCAGTAGAGGGTGTGACCTGACCCTCCACGCCGATGGGAACAGAGAGGAGAGGTTATGACCTGCACCTCCTCTCCGATCGGAAAAGTCAGGAGAGGGTATGTCCTGTATCTCCTCCCCAATGGGAACAGTCAGGAGAGGGAATGTCCTGTACCTCCTCCCCAACGGGAACAGTCAGTAGAGGGTATGTCCTGTAACTCCTCCCCGATGGGAACAGTGAGGAGAGGGAATGTCCTGTTCCTCCTCCCCGATGGGAACAATGAGGAGAGGGTATGTCCTGTACCTCCTCCCCGATGGGAACAGTGAGGAGACGGAATGTCCTGTACCTCCTCCCCAATGGGAACAGTCAGTAGAGGGTATGTCCTGTAACTCCTCCCCGATGGGAACAGTGAGGAGAGGGAATGTCCTGTTCCTCCTCCCCGATGGGAACAATGAGGAGAGGGTATGTCCTGTACCTCCTCCCCGATGGGAACAGTGAGGAGAATGTATGTCCTGTACCTCCTCCCCGATGGGAACAGTGAGGAGAGGGTATGTCCTGTACCTCCTCCCCGATGGGAACAGTGAGGAGAGGGAATGTCCTGTCCCTCCTCCCCGATGGGAACAGTCTGGAGAGGGAATGTCCAGCACCTCATCTCCGATGGGAACAGTGAGGAGAGGGAGTGTCCTGTACCTCTTCCCCGATGGGAACAGAGAGGAGAGGACGTGTCCTGTATCTCCTCCCCGATGGGAACAGTGAGGAGAGGGTGTGTCCTGTACCTCCTCCCCGATGGGAACAGTGAGGAGAGTGTATGTCCTGTACTTCCTCCCCGATGGGAACAGTGAGGAGAGGGTGTGTCCTGTACCTCCTCCCCGATGGGAACAGTGAGGAGAGGACGTGTTCTGTATCTCCTCCCCGAAGGTAACAGTGAGGAGAGGGTGTGTCCTGTACCTCCTCCCCGATTGGAACAGTGAGGTGAGGGTATGTCCTGTGCCTCATCCCCGATGGTAACAGTGAGGAGAGGGTATGTCCTGTAACTCCTCCCCGATGGGAACAGTGAAGAGAGGGTGTGTCCTGTATCTCCTCTCCGATGGGAACAGTGAGGAGAGGGTGTGTCATTAATTCTTCCCCGATGGGAACAGCGAGAAGAGGGTATGTCCTGTCCCTCCTCCCCGATGAGAACAGTGAGGAGAGGGTATGTACTGTACCTCCTCCCCGATGGGAACAGTCAGTAGAGGGTGTGACCTGACCCTCCACGCCGATGGGAACAGAGAGGAGAGGTTATGACCTGTACCTCCTCCCCAATGGGAACAGTCAGTAGAGGGTATGTCCTGTAACTCCTCCCCGATGGGAACAGTGAGGAGAGGGTGTGTCCTGTACCTCATCCCCGATGGGAACAGTGAGGAGACGGAATGTCCTGTACCTGCTCCCCAATGGGAACAGTCAGTAGAGGGTATGTCCTGTAACTCCTCCCCGATGGGAACAATGAGGAGAGGGTATGTCCTGTACCTCCTCCCCGATGGGAACAGTGAGGAGAATGTATGTCCTGTACCTCCTCCCCGATGGGAACAGTGAGGAGAGGGTATGTCCTGTACCTCCTCCCCGATGGGACCAGTGAGGAGAGGGAATGTCCTGTCCCTCCTCCCCGATGGGAACAGTCTGGAGAGGGAATGTCCAGCACCTCATCTCCGATGGGAACAGTGAGGAGAGGGAGTGTCCTGTACCTCTTCCCCGATGGGAACAGTGAGGAGAGGACGTGTCCTGTATCTCCTCCCCGATGGGAACAGTGAGGAGAGGGTGTGTCCTGTACCTCCTCCCCGATGGGAACAGTGAAGAGAGGGTGTGTCCTGTTTCTCCTCTCCGATGGGAACAGTGAGGAGAGGGTATGTCCTGTAACTCCTCCCCGATGGGAACAGTGAGGAGAGGGTATGTCCTGTAACTCCTCCCCGATGGGAACAGTGAGGAGAGTGTGTGTCCTGTAACTCCTCACCGATGAGAACAGTGAGGAGAGTGTGTGTCATTAATTCCTCCCCGATGGGAACAGTGAGAAGAGGGTATGTCCTGTACCTCCTCCCCGATGGGAACAGTGAGGAGAGGGTATGTCCTGTACCTCCTCCCCGATGGGAACAGTGAGGAGAGGGTGTGTCCTGTAACTCCACCACGATGGGAACAGGGAGGAGAGGGTATGTCCTGTACCTCCTCCCCGATGGGAACAGTGAGGAGAGGGTATATACTGTAACACCTCCCCGATGGGAACAGTGAGGAGAGGGTGTGTCCTGTACCTCCTCTCCGATCGGAACAGTCAGGATAGGGTGTGTCCTGTACCTCCTGCCCCCTCCCCCCCGATCGGAACAGTCAGTAGAGGGTATGTCCTGTACCTCCTCCCCAATGGGAACAGTCAGGAGAGGGAATGTCCTGTAACTCCTCCCCGATGGGAACAGTGAAGAGAGGGTGTGTCCTGTATCTCCTCTCCGATGGGAACAGTGAGGAGAGGGTATGTCCTGTAACTCCTCCCCGATGGGAACAGTGAGGAGAGGGGATGTCCTGTAACTCCTCACCGATGAGAACAGTGAGGAGAGGGTGTGTCATTAATTCCTCCCCGATGGGAACAGTGAGGAGAGTGTGTGTCCTGTAACTCCACCACGATGGGAACAGGGAGGAGAGGGAATGTCCTGTACCTCCTCCCCGATGGGAACAGTGAGGAGAGGGTATGTACTGTAACTCCTCCCCGATGGGAACAGTGAGGAGAGGGTATGTCCTGTAACTCCTCCCCGATGGGAACAGTGAGGAAAGGGTATGTCCTGTACCTCCTCCCCGATGGGAACAGTGAAGAGTGGGAGTGTCCTGTACCTCATCCCCGATGGGAAAAGTGAGGAGAGGGTGTGTCCTGTACCTCCTCCCCGATGGGAACACTGAGGAGAGGATATGTCCTGTCCCTCCTCCCCGATGAGAACAGAGAGGAGAGGTTATGTCCTCTACCTCCTCGCCGATGGGAACAGTGAGGAGAGGGTGTGTCCTGTACCTCCTCCCCGATGGGAACAGTGAGGAGAGTGTGTGTCCTGTACCTCCTCTCCGATGGGAACAGAGAGGAGGGGTTATGTCCTGTACCTCCTCGCCGATGGGAGCAGTGAGGAGAGGGTGTGTCCTGTACCTCCTCCCCGATGGGAACAATCAGTAGACGGTATGTCCTGTACCTCCTCCCCAATGGGAACAGTCAGGAGAGGGTGTGTCCTGTACCTTCTCCCCAATTGGATCAGTCAGGAGAGGGAGTGTCCTGTACCTCCTCGCCGATGGGAACTGTCAGGAGAGGGTACGTCTTGTACCTCCTCCCCGATGGGAACAGTCAGTAGAGGGTATGTCCTGTACCTCATCCCCAATGGGAACAGTCAGGAGAGGGTGTGTCCTGTACCTCCTCCCCGATGGGAACAGTGAGGAGAGGGTATGTCCTGCACCTCCTCCCCGATCGGAACAGTGAGGAGAGTGTGTGTCCTGTACCTCCTCCCCGATGGGAACAGTGAGGAGAGAGTGTGTCCTGTACCTCATCCCCGATGGGAACAGTCAGCAGAGGGTGTGACCTGACCCTCCAAGCCGATGGGAACAGAGAGGAGAGGTTATGACCTGCACCTCCTCTCCGATCGGAACAGTCAGGTGAGGGTGTGTCTTGTACCTCCTCCCCGATGGGAACAGTCAGTAGAGGGTGTGACCTGACCCTCCACGCCGATGGGAACAGAGAGGAGAGGTTATGACCTGCACCTCCTCCCGATGGGAACAGTCAGGAGAGGGTATGTCCTGTAACTCCTCACCGATGAGAACAGTGAGGAGAGGGTGTGTCATTAATTCCTCCCCGATGGGAACAGCGAGAAGAGGGTATGTCCTGTCCCTCCTCCCCGATGAGAACAGTGAGGAGAGGGTATGTACTGTACCTCCTCCCCGATGGGAACAGTCAGTAGAGGGTGTGACCTGACCCTCCACGCCGATGGGAACAGAGAGGAGAGGTTATGACCTGTACCTCCTCCCCAATGGGAACAGTCAGTAGAGGGTATGTCCTGTAACTCCTCCCCGATGGGAACAGTGAGGAGAGGGTGTGTCCTGTACCTCATCCCCGATGGGAACAGTCAGTAGAGGGTGTGACCTGACCCTCCACGCCGATGGGAACAGAGAGGAGAGGTTATGACCTGCACCTCCTCTCCGATCGGAAAAGTCAGGAGAGGGTATGTCCTGTATCTCCTCCCCAATGGGAACAGTCAGGAGAGGGAATGTCCTGTACCTCCTCCCCAACGGGAACAGTCAGTAGAGGGTATGTCCTGTAACTCCTCCCCGATGGGAACAGTGAGGAGAGGGAATGTCCTGTTCCTCCTCCCCGATGGGAACAATGAGGAGAGGGTATGTCCTGTACCTCCTCCCCGATGGGAACAGTGAGGAGACGGAATGTCCTGTACCTCCTCCCCAATGGGAACAGTCAGTAGAGGGTATGTCCTGTAACTCCTCCCCGATGGGAACAGTGAGGAGAGGGAATGTCCTGTTCCTCCTCCCCGATGGGAACAATGAGGAGAGGGTATGTCCTGTACCTCCTCCCCGATGGGAACAGTGAGGAGAATGTATGTCCTGTACCTCCTCCCCGATGGGAACAGTGAGGAGAGGGTATGTCCTGTACCTCCTCCCCGATGGGAACAGTGAGGAGAGGGAATGTCCTGTCCCTCCTCCCCGTTGGGAACAGTCTGGAGATGGAATGTCCAGCACCTCATCTCCGATGGGAACAGTGAGGAGAGGGAGTGTCCTGTACCTCTTCCCCGATGGGAACAGTGAGGAGAGGACGTGTCCTGTATCTCCTCCCCGATGGGAACAGTGAGGAGAGGGTGTGTCCTGTACCTCCTCCCCGATGGGAACAGTGAGGAGAGTGTATGTCCTGTACTTCCTCCCCGATGGGAACAGTGAGGAGAGGGTGTGTCCTGTACCTCCTCCCCGATGGGAACAGTGAGGAGAGGACGTGTCCTGAATCTCCTCCCCGTAGGTAACAGTGAGGAGAGGGTGTGTCCTGTACCTCATCCCCGATGGGAACAGTCAGTAGAGGGTGTGACCTGACCCTCCACGCCGATGGGAACAGAGAGGAGAGGTTATGACCTGCACCTCCTCTCCGATCGGAACAGTCAGGAGAGGGTATGTCCTGTATCTCCTCCCCAATGGGAACAGTCAGGAGAGGGAATGTCCTGTACCTCCTCCCCAACGGGAACAGTCAGTAGAGGGTATGTCCTGTAACTCCTCCCCGATGGGAACAGTGAGGAGAGGGAATGTCCTGTTCCTCCTCCCCGATGGGAACAATGAGGAGAGGGTATGTCCTGTACCTCCTCCCCGATGGGAACAGTGAGGAGACGGAATGTCCTGTACCTCCTCCCCAATGGGAACAGTCAGTAGAGGGTATGTCCTGTAACTCCTCCCCGATGGGAACAGTGAGGAGAGGGAATGTCCTGTTCCTCCTCCCCGATGGGAACAATGAGGAGAGGGTATGTCCTGTACCTCCTCCCCGATGGGAACAGTGAGGAGAGCGTGTGTCCTGTCCCTCCTCCCAGATGGGAACAGTGAAGAGAGGGTATGTCCTGTACCTCCTCCCGGATGGGAACAGTGAGGAGAATGTATGTCCTGTACCTCCTCCCCGATAGGAACAGTGAGGAGAGGGTATGTCCTGTACCTCCTCCCCGATGGGAACAGTGAGGAGAGGGAATGTCCTGTCCCTCCTCCCCGATGGGAACAGTCTGGAGAGGGAATGTCCAGCACCTCATCTCCGATGGGAACAGAGAGGAGAGGGAGTGTCCTGTACCTCTTCCCCGATGGGAACGGTGAGGAGAGGGTGTGTCCTGTACCTCCTCCCCGATGGGAACAGTGAGGAGAGTGTATGTCCTGTACTTCCTCCCCGATGGGAACAGTGAGGAGAGGGTGTGTCCTGTACCTCCTCCCCGATGGGAACAGTGAGGAGAGGACGTGTCCTGTATCTCCTCCCCGAAGGTAACAGTGAGGAGAGGGTGTGTCCTGTACCTCCTCCCCGATTGGAACAGTGAGGTGAGGGTATGTCCTGTGCCTCATCCCCGATGGTAACAGTGAGGAGAGGGTATGTCCTGTAACTCCTCCCCGATGGGAACAGTGAAGAGAGGGTGTGTCCTGTATCTCCTCTCCGATGGGAACAGTGAGGAGAGGGTATGTCCTGTAACTCCTCCCCGATGGGAACAGTGAGGAGATGGTATGTCCTGTAACTCCTCCCGGATGGGAACAGTGAGGAGAGTGTGTGTCCTGTAACTCCTCACCGATGAGAACAGTGAGGAGAGGGTGTGTCATTAATTCCTCCCCGATGGGAACAGTGAGAAGAGGGTATGTCCTGTACCTCCTCCCCGATGGGAACAGTGAGGAGAGGGTGTGTCCTGTAACTCCACCACGATGGGAACAGGGAGGAGAGGGTATGACCTGTACCTCCTCCCCGATGGGAACAGTGAGGAGAGGGTATTAACTGTAACTCCTCCCCGATGGGAACAGTGAGGAGAGGGTATGTCCTGTAACTCCTCCCCGATGGGAACAGTGAGGAGAGGTTATGTCCTGTACCTCCTCCCCGATGGGAACAGTGAGGAGAGGGTATGTCCTGTAACTCCTCCCGGATGGGAACAGTGAGGAGAGTGTGTGTCCTGTAACTCCTCACCGATGAGAACAGTGAGGAGAGGGTGTGTCATTAATTCCTCCCCGATGGGAACAGTGAGAAGAGGGTATGTCCTGTACCTCCTCCCCGATGGGAACAGTGAGGAGAGGGTGTGTCCTGTAACTCCACCACGATGGGAACAGGGAGGAGAGGGTATGACCTGTACCTCCTCCCCGATGGGAACAGTGAGGAGAGGGTATTAACTGTAACTCCTCCCCGATGGGAACAGTGAGGAGAGGGTATGTCCTGTAACTCCTCCCCGATGGGAACAGTGAGGAGAGGTTATGTCCTGTACCTCCTCCCCGATGGGAACAGTGAGGAGAGGGAATGTCCTGTCCCTCCTCCCCGATGGGAACAGTCTGGAGAGGGAATGTCCAGCACCTCATCTCCGATGGGAACAGTGAGGAGAGGGTGTGTCCTGTACCTCCTCCCCGATGGGAACAGTGAGGAGAGTGTATGTCCTGTATCTCCTCCCCGATGGGAACAGTCAGGAGAGGGTATGTACTGTAACACCTCCCCGATGGGAACAGTGAAGAGAGGGTATGTCCTGTAACTCCTCCCCGATGGGAACAGTGAGGAGAGGGTATGTCCTGTACCTCCTCCCCGATGGGAACAGTGAGGAGAGGGTGTGTCCTCTATCTCCTCTCCGATGGGAACAGTGAGGAGTGGGAGTGTCCTGTACCTCATCCCCGATGGGAAAAGTGAGGAGAGGGTGTGTCCTGTACCTCCTCCCCGATGGGAACACTGAGGAGAGGGTATGTCCTGTCCCTCCTCCCCGATGAGAACAGAGAGGAGAGGTTATGTCCTGTACCTCCTCCCCGATGGGAACAGTCAGGAGAGGGTGTGTCCTGTACCTCCTATCCGATCGGAACAGTCAGTAGAAGGTATGTCCTGTACCTCCTCCCCAATGGGAACAGTCAGGAGAGGGAATGTCCTGTAACTCCTCCCCGATGGGAAAAATGAGGAGAGGGTGTGTCCTGTATCTCCTCTCCGATGGGAACAGTGAGGAGAGGGTATGTCCTGTAACTCCTCCCCGATGGGAACAGTGAGGAGAGGGTATGTCCTGTAACTCCTCCCCGATGGGAACAGTGAGGAGAGTGTGTGTCCTGTAACTCCTCACCGATGAGAACAGTGAGGACAGGGTGTGTCATTAATTCCTCCCCGATGGGAACAGTGAGGAGAGTGTGTGTCCTGTAACTCCACCACGATGGGAACAGGGAGGAGAGGGTATGTCCTGTACCTCCTCCCCGATGGGAACAGTGAGGAGAGGGTGTGTCCTGTAACTCCACCACGATGGGAACAGGGAGGAGAGGGTATGTCCTGTACCTCCTCCCCGATGGGAACAGTGAGGAGAGGGTATGTACTGTAACTCCTCCCCGATGGGAACAGTGAGGAGAGGGTATGTCCTGTAACTCCTCCCCGATGGGAACAGTGAGGAGAGGGTATGTCCTGTACCTCCTCCCCGATGGGAACAGTGAGGAGTGGGAGTGTCCTGTTCCTCAACCCCGATGGGAAAAGTGAGGAGAGGGTGTGTCCTGTACCTCCTCCCCGATGGGAACACTGAGGAGAGGGTGTGTCCTGTACCTCCTCACCGATGGGAACAGTGAGGAGTGGGAGTGTCCTGTACCTCCTCCCCGATGGGAACAGTCAGGAGAGGGTGTGTCCTGTACCTCCTCCCCGATGGGAACAGTGAGGAGAGGGTGTGTCCTGTACCTCATCCCCGATGGGAACAGTCAGTAGAGGGTGTGACCTGACCCTCCACGCCGATGGGAACAGAGAGGAGAGGATATGACCTGTACCTCCTCTCCGATCGGAACAGTCAGGAGAGGGTATGTCCTGTACCTCCTCCCCAATGGGAACAGTCAGGAGAGGGAATGTCCTGTAACTCCTCCCCGATGGGAACAATGAGGAGAGGGTGTGTCCTGTATCTCCTCTCCGATGGGAACAGTGAGGAGAGGGTATGTCCTGTAACTCCTCCCCGATGGGAACAGTGAGGAGAGGGTATGTCCTGTAACTCCTCCCCGATGGGAACAGTGAGGAGAGTGTGTGTCCTGTAACTCCTCACCGATGAGAACAGTGAGGAGAGGGTGTGTCATTAATTCCTCCCCGATGGGAACACTGAGCAGAGGGTATGTCCTGTCCCTCCTCCCCGATGACAACAGTGAGGAGAGGGTATGTCCTCAACCTCCTCCCCGATGGGAACAGTGAGGAGAGGGTGTGTCCTGTACCTCATCCCCGATGGGAACAGTCAGTAGAGGGTGTAACCTGACCCTCCACGCCGATGGGAACAGAGAGGAGAGGTTATGACCTGTACCTCCTCCCCAATGGGAACAGTCAGTAGAGGGTATGTCCTGTAATTCCTCCCCGATGGGAACAGTGAGGAGAGGGAATGTCCTGTACCTCCTCCCCGATGGGAACAGTCAGTAGAGGGTATGTCCTGTACCTCATCCCCGATGGGAACAGTCAGTAGAGGGTATGTCCTGTACCTCCTCCCCAACGGGAACAGTCAGGAGAGGGAATGTCCTGTAACTCCTCCCCGATGGGAACAATGAGGAGAGGGAATGTCCTGTAACTCCTCCCCGATGGGAACAATGAGGAGAGGGTATGTCCTGTAACTCCTCCCCGATGGGAACAATGAGGAGAGGGTATGTCCTGTATCTCCTCTCCGATGGGAACAATGAGGAGAGGTTATGTCCTGTAACTCCTCCCCGATGGGAACAATGAGGAGAGGGAATGTCCTGTAACTCCACCCCGATGGGAACAGTGAGAAGAGGGTGTGTCCTGTATCTCCTCTCCGATGGGAACAGTGAGGAGAGGGTCTGTCCTGTAACTCCTCCCCAATGGGAACAGTGAGGAGAGGGTATGTCCTGTAACTCCTCCCCGATGGGAACAGTGAGGAGAGTGTGTGTCCTGTAACTCCTCAGCGATGAGAACAGTGAGTAGAGGGTGTGTCATTAATTCCTCACCGATGGGAACAGTGAGGAGAGTGTGTGTCCTGTACCTCCTCTCCGATGGGAACAGAGAGGAGGGGTTATGTCCTGTACCTCCTCGCCGATGGGAACAGTGAGGAGAGGGTGTGTCCTGTACCTCCTCCCCGATGGGAACAGTGAGGAGAGTGTGTGTCCTGTACCTCCTCTCCGATGGGAACAGAGAGGAGGGGTTATGTCCTGTACCTCCTCGCCGATGGGAGCAGTGAGGAGAGGGTGTGTCCTGTACCTCCTCCCCGATGGGAACAATCAGTAGACGGTATGTCCTGTACCTCCTCCCCAATGGGAACAGTCAGGAGAGGGTGTGTCCTGTACCTTCTCCCCAATTGGATCAGTCAGGAGAGGGAGTGTCCTGTACCTCCTCGCCGATGGGAACTGTCAGGAGAGGGTACGTCTTGTACCTCCTCCCCGATGGGAACAGTCAGTAGAGGGTATGTCCTGTATCTCATCCCCAATGGGAACAGTCAGGAGAGGGTGTGTCCTGTACCTCCTCCCCGATGGGAACAGTGAGGAGAGGGTATGTCCTGCACCTCCTCCCCGATCGGAACAGTGAGGAGAGTGTGTGTCCTGTACCTCCTCCCCGATGGGAACAGTGAGGAGAGGGTGTGTCCTGTACCTCATCCCCGATGGGAACAGTCAGCAGAGGGTGTGACCTGACCCTCCAAGCCGATGGGAACAGAGAGGAGAGGTTATGACCTGCACCTCCTCTCCGATCGGAACAGTCAGGTGAGGGTGTGTCTTGTACCTCCTCCCCGATGGGAACAGTCAGTAGAGGGTGTGACCTGACCCTCCACGCCGATGGGAACAGAGAGGAGAGGTTATGACCTGCAGCTCCTCCCGATGGGAACAGTCAGGAGAGGGTATGTCCTGTAACTCCTCACCGATGAGAACAGTGAGGAGAGGGTGTGTCATTAATTCCTCCCCGATGGGAACAGCGAGAAGAGGGTATGTCCTGTCCCTCCTCCCCGATGAGAACAGTGAGGAGAGGGTATGTACTGTACCTCCTCCCCGATGGGAACAGTCAGTAGAGGGTGTGACCTGACCCTCCACGCCGATGGGAACAGAGAGGAGAGGTTATGACCTGTACCTCCTCCCCAATGGGAACAGTCAGTAGAGGGTATGTCCTGTAACTCCTCCCCGATGGGAACAGTGAGGAGAGGGTGTGTCCTGTACCTCATCCCCGATGGGAACAGTCAGTAGAGGGTGTGACCTGACCCTCCACGCCGATGGGAACAGAGAGGAGAGGTTATGACCTGCACCTCCTCTCCGATCGGAAAAGTCAGGAGAGGGTATGTCCTGTATCTCCTCCCCAATGGGAACAGTCAGGAGAGGGAATGTCCTGTACCTCCTCCCCAACGGGAACAGTCAGTAGAGGGTATGTCCTGTAACTCCTCCCCGATGGGAACAGTGAGGAGAGGGAATGTCCTGTTCCTCCTCCCCGATGGGAACAATGAGGAGAGGGTATGTCCTGTACCTCCTCCCCGATGGGAACAGTGAGGAGACGGAATGTCCTGTACCTCCTCCCCAATGGGAACAGTCAGTAGAGGGTATGTCCTGTAACTCCTCCCCGATGGGAACAGTGAGGAGAGGGAATGTCCTGTTCCTCCTCCCCGATGGGAACAATGAGGAGAGGGTATGTCCTGTCCCTCCTCCCCGATGGGAACAGTGAGGAGAATGTATGTCCTGTACCTCCTCCCCGATGGGAACAGTGAGGAGAGGGTATGTCCTGTCCCTCCTCCCCGATGGGAACAGTCTGGAGAGGGAATGTCCAGCACCTCATCTCCGATGGGAACAGTGAGGAGAGGGAGTGTCCTGTACCTCTTCCCCGATGGGAACAGTGAGGAGAGGACGTGTCCTGTATCTCCTCCCCGATGGGAACAGTGAGGAGAGGGTGTGTCCTGTACCTCCTCCCCGATGGGAACAGTGAGGAGAGTGTATGTCCTGTACCTCTTCCCCGATGGGAACAGTGAGGAGAGGACGTGTCCTGTATCTCCTCCCCGATGGGAACAGTGAGGAGAGGGTGTGTCCTGTACCTCCTCCCCGATGGGAACAGTGAGGAGAGGGTGTGTCCTGTACCTCCTCCCCGATGGGAACAGTGAGGAGAGGACGTGTCCTGTATCTCCTCCCCGAAGGTAACAGTGAGGAGAGGGTGTGTCCTGTACCTCCTCCCCGATTGGAACAGTGAGGTGAGGGTATGTCCTGTGCCTCATCCCCGATGGTAACAGTGAGGAGAGGGTATGTCCTGTCACTCCTCCCCGATGGGAACAGTGAAGAGAGGGTGTGTCCTGTATCTCCTCTCCGATGGGAACAGTGAGGAGAGGGTATGTCCTGTAACTCCTCCCCGATGGGAACAGTGAGGAGAGGGTATGTCCTGTAACTCCTCCCGGATGGGAACAGTGAGGAGAGTGTGTGTCCTGTAACTCCTCACCGATGAGAACAGTGAGGAGAGGGTGTGTCATTAATTCCTCCCCGATGGGAACAGTGAGAAGAGGGTATGTCCTGTACCTCCTCCCCGATGGGAACAGTGAGGAGAGGGTGTGTCCTGTAACTCCTCACCGATGAGAACAGTGAGGAGAGGGTGTGTCATTAATTCCTCCCCGATGGGAACAGTGAGGAGAGGGTATGACCTGTACCTCCTCCCCGATGGGAACAGTGAGGAGAGGGTATTAACTGTAACTCCTCCCCGATGGGAACAGTGAGGTGAGGGTATGTCCTGTGCCTCATCCCCGATGGTAACAGTGAGGAGAGGGTATGTCCTGTAACTCCTCCCCGATGGGAACAGTGAAGAGAGGGTGTGTCCTGTATCTCCTCTCCGATGGGAACAGTGAGGAGAGGGTATGTCCTGTAACTCCTCCCCGATGGGAACAGTGAGGAGAGGGTATGTCCTGTAACTCCTCCCGGATGGGAACAGTGAGGAGAGTGTGTGTCCTGTAACTCCTCACCGATGAGAACAGTGAGGAGAGGGTGTGTCATTAATTCCTCCCCGATGGGAACAGTGAGAAGAGGGTATGTCCTGTACCTCCTCCCCGATGGGAACAGTGAGGAGAGGGTGTGTCCTGTAACTCCACCACGATGGGAACAGGGAGGAGAGGGTATGACCTGTACCTCCTCCCCGATGGGAACAGTGAGGAGAGGGTATTAACTGTAACTCCTCCCCGATGGGAACAGTGAGGAGAGGGTATGTCCTGTAACTCCTCCCCGATGGGAACAGTGAGGAGAGGGTATGTCCTGTACCTCCTCCCCGATGGGAACAGTGAGGAGAGGGAATGTCCTGTCCCTCCTCCCCGATGGGAACAGTCTGGAGAGGGAATGTCCAGCACCTCATCTCCGATGGGAACAGTGAGGAGAGGGTGTGTCCTGTACCTCCTCCCCGATGGGAACAGTGAGGAGAGTGTATGTCCTGTATCTCCTCCCCGATGGGAACAGTCAGGAGAGGGTATGTACTGTAACACCTCCCCGATGGGAACAGTGAGGAGAGGGTATGTCCTGTAACTCCTCCCCGATGGGAACAGTGAGGAGAGGGTATGTCCTGTACCTCCTCCCCGATGGGAACAGTGAGGAGAGGGTGTGTCCTCTATCTCCTCTCCGATGGGAACAGTGAGGAGTGGGAGTGTCCTGTACCTCATCCCCGATGGGAAAAGTGAGGAGAGGGTGTGTCCTGTACCTCCTCCCCGATGGGAACACTGAGGAGAGGGTATGTCCTGTCCCTCCTCCCCGATGAGAACAGAGAGGAGAGGTTATGTCCTGTACCTCCTCCCCGATGGGAACAGTCAGGAGAGGGTGTGTCCTGTACCTCCTATCCGATCGGAACAGTGAGGAGAGGGAATGTCCTGTACCTCCTCCCCAATGGGAACAGTCAGGAGAGGGAATGTCCTGTAACTCCTCCCCGATGGGAAAAATGAGGAGAGGGTGTGTCCTGTATCTCCTCTCCGATGGGAACAGTGAGGAGAGGGTATGTCCTGTAACTCCTCCCCGATGGGAACAGTGAGGAGAGGGTATGTCCTGTAACTCCTCCCCGATGGGAACAGTGAGGAGAGTGTGTGTCCTGTAACTCCTCACCGATGAGAACAGTGAGGAGAGGGTGTGTCATTAATTCCTCCCCGATGGGAACAGTGAGGAGAGTGTGTGTCCTGTAACTCCACCACGATGGGAACAGGGAGGAGAGGGTATGTCCTGTACCTCCTCCCCGATGGGAACAGTGAGGAGAGGGTGTGTCCTGTAACTCCACCACGATGGGAACAGGGAGGAGAGGGTATGTCCTGTACCTCCTCCCCGATGGGAACAGTGAGGAGAGGGTATGTACTGTAACTCCTCCCCGATGGGAACAGTGAGGAGAGGGTATGTCCTGTAACTCCTCCCCGATGGGAACAGTGAGGAGAGGGTATGTCCTGTACCTCCTCCCCGATGGGAACAGTGAGGAGTGGGAGTGTCCTGTACCTCAACCCCGATGGGAAAAGTGAGGAGAGGGTGTGTCCTGTACCTCCTCCCCGATGGGAACACTGAGGAGAGGGTGTGTCCTGTACCTCCTCACCGATGGGAACAGTGAGGAGTGGGAGTGTCCTGTACCTCCTCCCCGATGGGAACAGTCAGGAGAGGGTGTGTCCTGTACCTCCTCCCCGATGGGAACAGTGAGGAGAGGGTGTGTCCTGTACCTCATCCCCGATGGGAACAGTCAGTAGAGGGTGTGACCTGACCCTCCACGCCGATGGGAACAGAGAGGAGAGGATATGACCTGTACCTCCTCTCCGATCGGAACAGTCAGGAGAGGGTATGTCCTGTACCTCCTCCCCAATGGGAACAGTCAGGAGAGGGAATGTCCTGTAACTCCTCCCCGATGGGAACAATGAGGAGAGGGTGTGTCCTGTATCTCCTCTCCGATGGGAACAGTGAGGAGAGGGTATGTCCTGTAACTCCTCCCCGATGGGAACAGTGAGGAGAGGGTATGTCCTGTAACTCCTCCCCGATGGGAACAGTGAGGAGAGTGTGTGTCCTGTAACTCCTCACCGATGAGAACAGTGAGGAGAGGGTGTGTCATTAATTCCTCCCCGATGGGAACAGTGAGCAGAGGGTATGTCCTGTCCCTCCTCCCCGATGACAACAGTGAGGAGAGGGTATGTCCTCAACCTCCTCCCCGATGGGAACAGTGAGGAGAGGGTGTGTCCTGTACCTCATCCCCGATGGGAACAGTCAGTAGAGGGTGTAACCTGACCCTCCACGCCGATGGGAACAGAGAGGAGAGGTTATGACCTGTACCTCCTCCCCAATGGGAACAGTCAGTAGAGGGTATGTCCTGTAATTCCTCCCCGATGGGAACAGTGAGGAGAGGGAATGTCCTGTACCTCCTCCCCGATGGGAACAGTCAGTAGAGGGTATGTCCTGTACCTCATCCCCGATGGGAACAGTCAGTAGAGGGTATGTCCTGTACCTCCTCCCCAACGGGAACAGTCAGGAGAGGGAATGTCCTGTAACTCCTCCCCGATGGGAACAATGAGGAGAGGGAATGTCCTGTAACTCCTCCCCGATGGGAACAATGAGGAGAGGGTATGTCCTGTAACTCCTCCCCGATGGGAACAATGAGGAGAGGGTATGTCCTGTATCTCCTCTCCGATGGGAACAATGAGGAGAGGTTATGTCCTGTAACTCCTCCCCGATGGGAACAATGAGGAGAGGGAATGTCCTGTAACTCCACCCCGATGGGAACAGTGAGAAGAGGGTGTGTCCTGTATCTCCTCTCCGATGGGAACAGTGAGGAGAGGGTCTGTCCTGTAACTCCTCCCCAATGGGAACAGTGAGGAGAGGGTATGTCCTGTAACTCCTCCCCGATGGGAACAGTGAGGAGAGTGTGTGTCCTGTAACTCCTCAGCGATGAGAACAGTGAGTAGAGGGTGTGTCATTAATTCCTCCCCGATGGGAACAGTGAGGAGAGTGTGTGTCCTGTACCTCCTCTCCGATGGGAACAGAGAGGAGGGGTTATGTCCTGTACCTCCTCGCCGATGGGAACAGTGAGGAGAGGGTGTGTCCTGTACCTCCTCCCCGATGGGAACAGTGAGGAGAGTGTGTGTCCTGTACCTCCTCTCCGATGGGAACAGAGAGGAGGGGTTATGTCCTGTACCTCCTCGCCGATGGGAGCAGTGAGGAGAGGGTGTGTCCTGTACCTCCTCCCCGATGGGAACAATCAGTAGACGGTATGTCCTGTACCTCCTCCCCAATGGGAACAGTCAGGAGAGGGTGTGTCCTGTACCTTCTCCCCAATTGGATCAGTCAGGAGAGGGAGTGTCCTGTACCTCCTCGCCGATGGGAACTGTCAGGAGAGGGTACGTCTTGTACCTCCTCCCCGATGGGAACAGTCAGTAGAGGGTATGTCCTGTACCTCATCCCCAATGGGAACAGTCAGGAGAGGGTGTGTCCTGTACCTCCTCCCCGATGGGAACAGTGAGGAGAGGGTATGTCCTGCACCTCCTCCCCGATCGGAACAGTGAGGAGAGTGTGTGTCCTGTACCTCCTCCCCGATGGGAACAGTGAGGAGAGGGTGTGTCCTGTACCTCATCCCCGATGGGAACAGTCAGCAGAGGGTGTGACCTGACCCTCCAAGCCGATGGGAACAGAGAGGAGAGGTTATGACCTGCACCTCCTCTCCGATCGGAACAGTCAGGTGAGGGTGTGTCTTGTACCTCCTCCCCGATGGGAACAGTCAGTAGAGGGTGTGACCTGACCCTCCACGCCGATGGGAACAGAGAGGAGAGGTTATGACCTGCACCTCCTCCCGGATGGGAACAGTCAGGAGAGGGTATGTCCTGTAACTCCTCACCGATGAGAACAGTGAGGAGAGGGTGTGTCATTAATTCCTCCCCGATGGGAACAGCGAGAAGAGGGTATGTCCTGTCCCTCCTCCCCGATGAGAACAGTGAGGAGAGGGTATGTACTGTACCTCCTCCCCGATGGGAACAGTCAGTAGATGGTGTGACCTGACCCTCCACGCCGATGGGAACAGAGAGGAGAGGTTATGACCTGTACCTCCTCCCCAATAGGAACAGTCAGTAGAGGGTATGTCCTGTAACTCCTCCCCGATGGGAACAGTGAGGAGAGGGTGTGTCCTGTACCTCATCCCCGATGGGAACAGTCAGTAGAGGGTGTGACCTGACCCTCCACGCCGATGGGAACAGAGAGGAGAGGTTATGACCTGCACCTCCTCTCCGATCGGAAAAGTCAGGAGAGGGTATGTCCTGTATCTCCTCCCCAATGGGAACAGTCAGGAGAGGGAATGTCCTGTACCTCCTCCCCAACGGGAACAGTCAGTAGAGGGTATGTCCTGTAACTCCTCCCCGATGGGAACAGTGAGGAGAGGGAATGTCCTGTTCCTCCTCCCCCATGGGAACAATGAGGAGAGGGTATGTCCTGTACCTCCTCCCCGATGGGAACAGTGAGGAGACGGAATGTCCTGTACCTCCTCCCCAATGGGAACAGTCAGTAGAGGGTATGTCCAGTAACTCCTCCCCGATGGGAACAGTGAGGAGAGGGAATTTCCTGTTCCTCCTCCCCGATGGGAACAATGAGGAGAGGGTATGTCCTGTACCTCCTCCCCGATGGGAACAGTGAGGAGAATGTATGTCCTGTACCTCCTCCCCGATGGGAACAGTGAGGAGAGGGTATGTCCTGTACCTCCTCCCCGATGGGAACAGTGAGGAGAGGGAATGTCCTGTCCCTCCTCCCCGATGGGAACAGTGAGGAGAGGGAATGTCCTGTCCCTCCTCCCCGATGGGAACAGTGAGGAGAGGGAATGTCCTGTCCCTCCTCCCCGATGGGAACAGTGAGGAGAGGGAATGTCCTGTCCCTCCTCCCCGATGGGACCAGTGAGGAGAGGGAATGTCCTGTCCCTCCTCCCCGATGGGAACAGTCTGGAGAGGGAATGTCCTGTCCCTCCTCCCCGATGGGAACAGTGAGGAGAGGGAATGTCCAGCACCTCATCTCCGATGGGAACAGTGAGGAGAGGGTGTGTCCTGTACCTCTTCCCCGATGGGAACAGTGAGGAGAGGACGTGTCCTGTATCTCCTCCCCGATGGGAACAGTGAGGAGAGTGTATGTCCTGTACTTCCTCCCCGATGGGAACAGTGAGGAGAGGGTGTGTCCTGTACCTCCTCCCCGATGGGAACAGTGAGGAGAGGGAATGTCCTGTCCCTCCTCCCCGATGGGAACAGTCTGGAGAGGGAATGTCCAGCACCTCATCTCCGATGGGAACAGTGAGGAGAGGGTGTGTCCTGTACCTCCTCCCCGATGGGAACAGTGAGGAGAGGGAATGTCCTGTCCCTCCTCCCCGATGGGAACAGTCTGGAGAGGGAATGTCCAGCACCTCATCTCCGATGGGAACAGTGAGGAGAGGGAGTGTCCTGTACCTCTTCCCCGATGGGAACAGTGAGGAGAGGACGTGTCCTGTATCTCCTCCCCGATGGGAACAGTGAGGAGAGTGTATGTCCTGTACTTCCTCCCCGATGGGAACAGTGAGGAGAGGGTGTGTCCTGTACCTCCTCCCCGATGGGAACAGTGAGGAGAGGACGTGTCCTGTATCTCCTCCCGGAAGGTAACAGTGAGGAGAGGGTGTGTCCTGTACCTCATCCCCGATGGGAACAGTCAGTAGAGGGTGTGACCTGACCCTCCACGCCGATGGGAACAGAGAGGAGAGGTTATGACCTGTACCTCCTCCCCAATGGGAACAGTCAGTAGAGGGTATGTCCTGTAACTCCTCCCCGATGGGAACAGTGAGGAGAGGGTGTGTCCTGTACCTCATCTCCGATGGGAACAGTCAGTAGAGGGTGTGACCTGACCCTCCACGCCGATGGGAACAGAGAGGAGAGGTTATGACCTGCACCTCCTCTCCGATCGGAACAGTCAGGAGAGGGTATGTCCTGTATCTCCTCCCCAATGGGAACAGTCAGGAGAGGGAATGTCCTGTACCTCCTCCCCAACGGGAACAGTCAGTAGAGGGTATGTCCTGTAACTCCTCCCCGATGGGAACAGTGAGGAGAGGGAATGTCCTGTTCCTCCTCCCCGATGGGAACAATGAGGAGAGGGTATGTCCTGTACCTCCTCCCCGATGGGAACAGTGAGGAGACGGAATGTCCTGTACCTCCTCCCCAATGGGAACAGTCAGTAGAGGGTATGTCCTGTAACTCCTCCCCGATGGGAACAGTGAGGAGAGGGAATGTCCTGTTCCTCCTCCCCGATGGGAACAATGAGGAGAGGGTATGTCCTGTACCTCCTCCCCGATGGGAACAGTGAGGAGAGCGTGTGTCCTGTCCCTCCTCCCAGATGGGAACAGTGAAGAGAGTGTATGTCCTGTACCTCCTCCCGGATGGGAACAGTGAGGAGAATGTATGTCCTGTACCTCCTCCCCGATGGGAACAGTGAGGAGAGGGTATGTCCTGTACCTCCTCCCCGATGGGAACAGTGAGGAGAGGGAATGTCCTGTACCTCCTCCCCGATGGGAACAGTCTGGAGAGGGAATGACCAGCACCTCATCTCCGATGGGAACAGTGAGGAGAGGGAGTGTCCTGTACCTCTTCCCCGATGGGAACAGTGAGGAGAGGACGTGTCCTGTATCTCCTCACCGATGGGAACAGTGAGGAGAGGGTGTGTCCTGTACCTCCTCCCCGATGGGAACAGTGAGGAGAGTGTATGTCCTGTACTTCCTCCCCGATGGGAACAGTGAGGAGAGGGTGTGTCCTGTACCTCCTCCCCGATGGGAACAGTGAGGAGAAGACGTGTCCTGTATCTCCTCCCCGAAGGTAACAGTGAGGAGAGGGTGTGTCCTGTACCTCCTCCCCGATTGGAACAGTCAGGTGAGGGTATGTCCTGTGCCTCATCCCCGATGGTAACAGTGAGGAGAGGGTATGTCCTGTAACTCCTCCCCGATGGGAACAGTGAAGAGAGGGTGTGTCCTGTATCTCCTCTCCGATGGGAACAGTGAGGAGAGGGTATGTCCTGTAACTCCTCCCCGATGGGAACAGTGAGGAGAGGGTATGTCCTGTAACTCCTCCCCGATGGGAACAGTGAGGAGAGTGTGTGTCCTGTAACTCCTCACCGATGAGAACAGTGAGGAGAGGGTGTGTCATTAATTCGTCCCCGATGGGAACAGTGAGAAGAGGGTATGTCCTGTACCTCCTCCCCGATGGGAACAGTGAGGAGAGGGTGTGTCCTGTAACTCCACCACGATGGGAACAGGGAGGAGAGGGTATGACCTGTACCTCCTCCCCGATGGGAACAGTGAGGAGAGGGTATTTACTGTAACTCCTCCCCGATGGGAACAGTGAGGAGAGGGTATGTCCTGTAACTCCTCCCCGATGGGAACAGTGAGGAGAGGGTATGTCCTGTACCTCCTCCCCGATGGGAACAGTGAGGAGAGGGAATGTCCTGTCCCTCCTCCCCGATGGGAACAGTGAGGAGAGGGAATGTCCTGTCCCTCCTCCCCGATGGGAACAGTCAGGAGAGGGTATGTACTGTAACACCTCCCCGATGGGAACAGTGAGGAGAGGGTATGTCCTGTAACTCCTCCCCGATGGGAACAGTGAGGAGAGGGTATGTCCTGTACCTCCTCCCCGATGGGAACAGTGAGGAGAGGGTGTGTCCTCTATCTCCTCTCCGATGGGAACAGTGAGGAGTGGGAGTGTCCTGTACCTCATCCCCGATGGGAAAAGTGAGGAGAGGGTGTGTCCTGCACCTCCTCCCCGATGGGAACACTGAGGAGAGGGTATGTCCTGTCCCTCCTCCCCGATGAGAACAGAGAGGAGAGGTTATGTCCTGTACCTCCTCCCCGATGGGAACAGTCAGGAGAGGGTGAGTCCTGTACCTCCTATCCGATCGGAACAGTCAGGATAGGGTGTGTCCTGTACCTCCTCCCTCCTCCCCCCCGATCGGAACAGTCAGTAGAAGGTATGTCCTGTACCTCCTCCCCAATGGGAACAGTCAGGAGAGGGAATGTCCTGTAACTCCTCCCCGATGGGAAAAATGAGGAGAGGGTGTGTCCTGTATCTCCTCTCCGATGGGAACAGTGAGGAGAGGGTATGTCCTGTAACTCCTCCCCGATGGGAACAGTGAGGAGAGGGTATGTCCTGTAACTCCTCCCCGATGGGAACAGTGAGGAGAGTGTGTGTCCTGTAACTCCTCACCGATGAGAACAGTGAGGAGAGGGTGTGTCATTAATTCCTCCCCGATGGGAACAGTGAGGAGAGTGTGTGTCCTGTAACTCCACCACGATGGGAACAGGGAGGAGAGGGTATGTCCTGTACCTCCTCCCCGATGGGAACAGTGAGGAGAGGGTGTGTCCTGTAACTCCACCACGATGGGAACAGGGAGGAGAGGGTATGTCCTGTACCTCCTCCCCGATGGGAACAGTGAGGAGAGGGTATGTACTGTAACTCCTCCCCGATGGGAACAGTGAGGAGAGGGTATGTCCTGTAACTCCTCCCCGATGGGAACAGTGAGGAGAGGGTATGTCCTGTACCTCCTCCCCGATGGGAACAGTGAGGAGTGGGAGTGTCCTGTACCTCAACCCCGATGGGAAAAGTGAGGAGAGGGTGTGTCCTGTACCTCCTCCCCGATGGGAACACTGAGGAGAGGGTGTGTCCTGTACCTCCTCACCGATGGGAACAGTGAGGAGTGGGAGTGTCCTGTACCTCCTCCCCGATGGGAACAGTCAGGAGAGGGTGTGTCCTGTACCTCCTCCCCGATGGGAACAGTGAGGAGAGGGTGTGTCCTGTACCTCATCCCCGATGGGAACAGTCAGTAGAGGGTGTGACCTGACCCTCCACGCCGATGGGAACAGAGAGGAGAAGATATGACCTGTACCTCCTCTCCGATCGGAACAGTCAGGAGAGGGTATGTACTGTACCTCCTCCCCAATGGGAACAGTCAGGAGAGGGAATGTCCTGTAACTCCTCCCCGATGGGAACAATGAGGAGAGGGTGTGTCCTGTATCTCCTCTCCGATGGGAACAGTGAGGAGAGGGTATGTCCTGTAACTCCTCCCCGATGGGAACAGTGAGGAGAGGGTATGTCCTGTAACTCCTCCCCGATGGGAACAGTGAGGAGAGTGTGTGTCCTGTCCCTCCTCCCCGATGACAACAGTGAGGAGAGGGTATGTCCTCAACCTCCTCCCCGATGGGAACAGTGAGGAGAGGGTGTGTCCTGTACCTCATCCCCGATGGGAACAGTCAGTAGAGGGTGTAAACTGACCCTCCACGCCGATGGGAACAGAGAGGAGAGGTTATGACCTGTACCTCCTCCCCAATGGGAACAGTCAGTAGAGGGTATGTCCTGTAATTCCTCCCCGATGGGAACAGTGAGGAGAGGGAATGTCCTGTACCTCCTCCCCGATGGGACCAATGAGGAAAGGGTATGTCCTGTACCTCCTCTCCGATGGGAACAGAGAGGAGAGGGTATGTCCTGTACCTCCTCCCCAATGGGAACAGTGAGCAGAGGGTGTGTCCTGTACCTCCTCCCCGATGGGAACAGTGAGGAGAGGGTGTGTCCTGTACCTCCTCCCCGATGGGAACAGTGAGGAGAGTGTGTGTCCTGTACCTCCTCTCCGATGGGAACAGAGAGGAGGGGTAATGTCCTGTACCTCCTCGCCGATGGGAGCAGTGCGGAGAGGGTGTGACCTGTACCTCCTCCCCGATGGGAACAATCAGTAGACGGTATGTCCTGTACCTCCTCCCCAATGGGAACAGTCAGGAGAGGGTGTGTCCTGTACCTTCTCCCCAATTGGATCAGTCAGGAGAGGGAGTGTCCTGTACCTCCTCGCCGATGGGAACTGTCAGGAGAGGGTACGTCTTGTACCTCCTCCCCGATGGGAACAGTCAGTAGAGGGTATGTCCTGTACCTCATCCCCAATGGGAACAGTCAGGAGAGGGTGTGTCCTGTACCTCCTCCCCGATGGGAACAGTGAGGAGAGGGTATGTCCTGTACCTCCTCCCCGATCGGAACAGTGAGGAGAGTGTGTGTCCTGTACCTCCTCCCCGATGGGAACAGTGAGGAGAGGGTGTGTCCTGTACCTCATCCCCGATGGGAACAGTCAGCAGAGGGTGTGACCTGACCCTCCAAGCCGATGGGAACAGAGAGGAGAGGTTATGACCTGCACCTCCTCTCCGATCCGAACAGTCAGGTGAGGGTGTGTCTTGTACCTCCTCCCCGATGGGAACAGTCAGTAGAGGGTGTGACCTGACCCTCCACGCCGATGGGAACAGAGAGGAGAGGTTATGACCTGCACCTCCTCCCCGATGGGAACAGTCAGGAGAGGGTATGTCCTGTACCTCCTCCCCAATGGGAACAGTCAGGAGAGGGAATGTCCTGTACCTCCTCCCCGATGGGAACAGTGAGGAGAGGGTATGTCCTGTACCTCCTCCCCGATGGGAACAGTGAGTAGAGGGTGTGTCCTGTACCTCCTCCCTGATGGGAACAGTGAGTAGAGGGTGTGTCCTGTACCTCATCCCCGATGGGAACAGTCAGTAGAGGGTGTGACCTGACTCTCCACGCCGATGGGAACAGAGAGGAGAGGTTATGACCTGCACCTCCTCTCCGATCGGAACAGTCAGGAGAGGGTATGTCCTGTACCTCCTCCCCAATGGGAACAGTCAGGAGAGGGTATGTCCAGTAACTCCTCCCCGATGGGAACAGTGAGGAGAGGGAATGTCCTGTTCCTCCTCCCCGATGGGAACAATGAGGAGAGGGTATGTCCTGTACCTCCTCCCCAATGGGAACAGTCAGTAGAGGGTATGTCCTGTAACTCCTCCCCGATGGGAATAGTGAGGAGAGGGAATGTCCTGTTCCTCCTCCCCGATGGGAACAATGAGGAGAGGGTATGTCCTGTACCTCCTCCCCGATGGGAACAGTGAGGAGAGCGTGTGTCCTGTCCCTCCTCCCAGATGGGAACAGTGAAGAGAGGGTATGTCCTGTACCTCCTCCCCGATGGGAACAGTGAGGAGAATGTATGTCCTGTACCTCCTCCCCGATGGGAACAGTGAGGAGAGGGTATGTCCTGTACCTCCTCCCAGATGGGAACAGTGAGGAGACGGAATGTCCTGTACCTCCTCCCCAATGGGAACAGTCAGTAGAGGGTATGTCCTGTAACTCCTCCCCGATGGGAACAGTGAGGAGAGGGAATGTCCTGTTCCTCCTCCCCGATGGGAACAATGAGGAGAGGGTATGTCCTGTACCTCCTCCCCGATGGGAACAGTGAGGAGAATGTATGTCCTGTACCTCCTCCCCGATGGGAACAGTGAGGAGAGGGTATGTCCTGTACCTCCTCCCCGATGGGAACAGTGAGGAGAGGGAATGTCCTGTCCCTCCTCCCCGATGGGAACAGTCTGGAGAGGGAATGTCCAGCACCTCATCTCCGATGGGAACAGTGAGGAGAGGGAGTGTCCTGTACCTCTTCCCCGATGGGAACAGAGAGGAGAGGACGTGTCCTGTATCTCCTCCCCGATGGGAACAGTGAGGAGAGGGTGTGTCCTGTACCTCCTCCCCGATGGGAACAGTGAGGAGAGTGTATGTCCTGTACTTCCTCCCCGATGGGAACAGTGAGGAGAGGGTGTGTCCTGTACCTCCTCCCCGATGGGAACAGTGAGGAGAGGACGTGTCCTGTATCTCCTCCCCGAAGGTAACAGTGAGGAGAGGGTGTGTCCTGTTCCTCCTCCCCGATTGGAACAGTGAGGTGAGGGTATGTCCTGTGCCTCATCCCCGATGGTAACAGTGAGGAGAGGGTATGTCCTGTAACTCCTCCCCGATGGGAACAGTGAAGAGAGGGTGTGTCCTGTATCTACTCTCCGATGGGAACAGTGAGGAGAGGGTGTGTCATTAATTCCTCCCCGATGGGAACAGCGAGAAGAGGGTATGTCCTGTCCCTCCTCCCCGATGAGAACAGTGAGGAGAGGGTATGTACTGTACCTCCTCCCCGATGGGAACAGTCAGTAGAGGGTGTGACCTGACCCTCCACGCCGATGGGAACAGAGAGGAGAGGTTATGACCTGTACCTCCTCCCCAATGGGAACAGTCAGTAGAGGGTATGTCCTGTAACTCCTCCCCGATGGGAACAGTGAGGAGAGGGTGTGTCCTGTACCTCATCCCCGATTGGAACAGTGAGGAGACGGAATGTCCTGTACCTCCTCCCCAATGGGAACAGTCAGTAGAGGGTATGTCCTGTAACTCCTCCCCGATGGGAACAATGAGGAGAGGGTATGTCCTGTACCTCCTCCCCGATGGGAACAGTGAGGAGAATGTATGTCCTGTACCTCCTCCCCGATGGGAACAGTGAGGAGAGGGTATGTCCTGTACCTCCTCCCCGATGGGACCAGTGAGGAGAGGGAATGTCCAGCACCTCATCTCCGATGGGAACAGTGAGGAGAGGGAGTGTCCTGTACCTCTTCCCCGATGGGAACAGTGAGGAGAGGACGTGTCCTGTATCTCCTCCCCGATGGGAACAGTGAGGAGAGGGTGTGTCCTGTACCTCCTCCCCGATGGGAACAGTGAAGAGAGGGTGTGTCCTGTATCTCCTCTCCGATGGGAACAGTGAGGAGAGGGTATGTCCTGTAACTCCTCCCCGATGGGAACAGTGAGGAGAGGGGATGTCCTGTAACTCCTCCCCGATGGGAACAGTGAGGAGAGGGTGTGTCCTGTACCTCCTCCCCGATGGGAACACTGAGGAGAGGGTATGTCCTGTCCCTCCTCCCCGATGAGAACAGAGAGGAGAGGTTATGTCCTGTACCTCCTCTCCGATCGGAACAGTCAGGAGAGGGTATATCCTGTACCTCCTCCCCAATGGGAACAGTCAGGAGAGGGAATGTCCTGTAACTCCTCCCCGATGGGAACAGTGAAGAGAGGGTGTGTCCTGTATCTCCTCTCCGATGGGAACAGTGAGGAGAGGGTATGTCCTGTAACTCCTCCCCGATGGGAACAGTGAGTAGAGGGTGTGTCCTGTACCTCCTCCCTGATGGGAACAGTGAGTAGAGGGTGTGTCCTGTACCTCATCCCCGATGGGAACAGTCAGTAGAGGGTGTGACCTGACTCTCCACGCCGATGGGAACAGAGAGGAGAGGTTATGACCTGCACCTCCTCTCCGATCGGAACAGTCAGGAGAGGGTATGTCCTGTACCTCCTCCCCAATGGGAACAGTCAGGAGAGGGTATGTCCAGTAACTCCTCCCCGATGGGAACAGTGAGGAGAGGGAATGTCCTGTTCCTCCTCCCCGATGGGAACAATGAGGAGAGGGTATGTCCTGTACCTCCTCCCCGATGGGAACAGTGAGGAGAGGGAATGTCCTGTACCTCCTCCCCAATGGGAACAGTCAGTAGAGGGTATGTCCTGTAACTCCTCCCCGATGGGAATAGTGAGGAGAGGGAATGTCCTGTTCCTCCTCCCCGATGGGAACAATGAGGAGAGGGTATGTCCTGTACCTCCTCCCCGATGGGAACAGTGAGGAGAGCGTGTGTCCTGTCCCTCCTCCCAGATGGGAACAGTGAAGAGAGGGTATGTCCTGTACCTCCTCCCCGATGGGAACAGTGAGGAGAATGTATGTCCTGTACCTCCTCCCCGATGGGAACAGTGAGGAGAGGGTATGTCCTGTACCTCCTCCCAGATGGGAACAGTGAGGAGACGGAATGTCCTGTACCTCCTCCCCAATGGGAACAGTCAGTAGAGGGTATGTCCTGTAACTCCTCCCCGATGGGAACAGTGAGGAGAGGGAATGTCCTGTTCCTCCTCCCCGATGGGAACAATGAGGAGAGGGTATGTCCTGTACCTCCTCCCCGATGGGAACAGTGAGGAGAATGTATGTCCTGTACCTCCTCCCCGATGGGAACAGTGAGGAGAGGGTATGTCCTGTACCTCCTCCCCGATGGGAACAGTGAGGAGAGGGAATGTCCTGTCCCTCCTCCCCGATGGGAACAGTCTGGAGAGGGAATGTCCAGCACCTCATCTCCGATGGGAACAGTGAGGAGAGGGAGTGTCCTGTACCTCTTCCCCGATGGGAACAGAGAGGAGAGGACGTGTCCTGTATCTCCTCCCCGATGGGAACAGTGAGGAGAGGGTGTGTCCTGTACCTCCTCCCCGATGGGAACAGTGAGGAGAGTGTATGTCCTGTACTTCCTCCCCGATGGGAACAGTGAGGAGAGGGTGTGTCCTGTACCTCCTCCCCGATGGGAACAGTGAGGAGAGGACGTGTCCTGTATCTCCTCCCCGAAGGTAACAGTGAGGAGAGGGTGTGTCCTGTTCCTCCTCCCCGATTGGAACAGTGAGGTGAGGGTATGTCCTGTGCCTCATCCCCGATGGTAACAGTGAGGAGAGGGTATGTCCTGTAACTCCTCCCCGATGGGAACAGTGAAGAGAGGGTGTGTCCTGTATCTACTCTCCGATGGGAACAGTGAGGAGAGGGTGTGTCATTAATTCCTCCCCGATGGGAACAGCGAGAAGAGGGTATGTCCTGTCCCTCCTCCCCGATGAGAACAGTGAGGAGAGGGTATGTACTGTACCTCCTCCCCGATGGGAACAGTCAGTAGAGGGTGTGACCTGACCCTCCACGCCGATGGGAACAGAGAGGAGAGGTTATGACCTGTACCTCCTCCCCAATGGGAACAGTCAGTAGAGGGTATGTCCTGTAACTCCTCCCCGATGGGAACAGTGAGGAGAGGGTGTGTCCTGTACCTCATCCCCGATTGGAACAGTGAGGAGACGGAATGTCCTGTACCTCCTCCCCAATGGGAACAGTCAGTAGAGGGTATGTCCTGTAACTCCTCCCCGATGGGAACAATGAGGAGAGGGTATGTCCTGTACCTCCTCCCCGATGGGAACAGTGAGGAGAATGTATGTCCTGTACCTCCTCCCCGATGGGAACAGTGAGGAGAGGGTATGTCCTGTACCTCCTCCCCGATGGGACCAGTGAGGAGAGGGAATGTCCAGCACCTCATCTCCGATGGGAACAGTGAGGAGAGGGAGTGTCCTGTACCTCTTCCCCGATGGGAACAGTGAGGAGAGGACGTGTCCTGTATCTCCTCCCCGATGGGAACAGTGAGGAGAGGGTGTGTCCTGTACCTCCTCCCCGATGGGAACAGTGAAGAGAGGGTGTGTCCTGTATCTCCTCTCCGATGGGAACAGTGAGGAGAGGGTATGTCCTGTAACTCCTCCGCGATGGGAACAGTGAGGAGAGGGGATGTCCTGTAACTCCTCCCCGATGGGAACAGTGAGGAGAGGGTGTGTCCTGTACCTCCTCCCCGATGGGAACACTGAGGAGAGGGTATGTCCTGTCCCTCCTCCCCGATGAGAACAGAGAGGAGAGGTTATGTCCTGTACCTCCTCTCCGATCGGAACAGTCAGGAGAGGGTATATCCTGTACCTCCTCCCCAATGGGAACAGTCAGGAGAGGGAATGTCCTGTAACTCCTCCCCGATGGGAACAGTGAAGAGAGGGTGTGTCCTGTATCTCCTCTCCGATGGGAACAGTGAGGAGAGGGTATGTCCTGTAACTCCTCCCCGATGGGAACAGTGAGGAGAGGGGATGTCCTGTAACTCCTCCCCGATGGGAACAGTGAGGAGAGTGTGTGTCCTGTAACTCCTCACCGATGAGAACAGTGTGGAGAGGGTGTGTCATTAATTCCTCCCCGATGGGAACAGTGAGGAGAGTGTGTGTCCTGTAACTCCACCACGATGGGAACAGGGAGGAGAGGGTATGTCCTGTACCTCCTCCCCGATGGGAACAGTGAGGAGAGGGTGTGTCCTGTAGCTCCACCACGATGGGAACAGGGAGGAGAGGGTATGTCCTGTACCTCCTCCCCGATGGGAACAGTGAGGAGAGGGTATGTACTGTAACTCCTCCCCGATGGGAACAGTGAGGAGAGGGTATGTCCTGTAACTCCTCCCCGATGGGAACAGTGAGGAGAGGGTATGTCCTGTACCTCCTCCCCGATGGGAACAGTGAGGAGTGGGAGTGTCCTGTACCTCATCCCCGATGGGAAAAGTGAGGAGAGGGTGTGTCCTGTACCTCCTCCCCGATGGGAACACTGAGGAGAGGGTATGTCCTGTCCCTCCTCCCCGATGAGAACAGAGAGGAGAGGTTATGTCCTGTACCTCCTCCCCGATGGCAACAGTCAGGAGAGGGTGTGTCCTGTACCTCCTCCCCGATGGGAACAGAGAGGAGAGGGTATGTCCTGTACTTCCTCCCCGATGGGAACAGTGAGGAGAGGGTGTGTCCTGTACCTCATCCCCGATGGGAACAGTCAGGAGAGGGTGTGTCCTGTACCTCCTCCCCGATGGGAACAGTGAGGAGAGGGTGTGTCCTGTACCTCATCCCCGATGGGAACAGTCAGTAGAGGGTATGTCCTGTACCTCCTCCCCAACGGGAACAGTCAGGAGAGGGAATGTCCTGTAACTCCTCACCGATGGGAACAATGAGGAGAGGGAATGTCCTGTAACTCCTCCCCGATGGGAACAATGAGGAGAGGGTATGTCCTGTAACTCCTCCCCGATGGGAACAATGAGGAGAGGGTATGTCCTGTATCTCCTCTCCGATGGGAAAAATGAGGAGAGGTTATGTCCTGTAACTCCTCCCCGATGGGAACAATGAGGAGAGGGAATGTCCTGTAACTCCACCCCGATGGGAACAGTGAGAAGAGGGTGTGTCCTGTATCTCCTCTCCGATGGGAACAGTGAGGAGAGGGTCTGTCCTGTAACTCCTCCCCAATGGGAACAGTGAGGAGAGGGTATGTCCTGTAACTCCTCCCCGATGGGAACAGTGAGGAGAGTGTGTGTCCTGTAACTCCTCAGCGATGAGAACAGTGAGTAGAGGGTGTGTCATTAATTCCTCCCCGATGGGAACAGTGAGGAGAGTGTGTGTCCTGTACCTCCTCTCCGATGGGAACAGAGAGGAGGGGTTATGTCCTGTACCTCCTCGCCGATGGGAACAGTGAGGAGAGGGTGTGTCCTGTACCTCCTCCCCGATGGGAACAGTGAGGAGAGTGTGTGTCCTGTACCTCCTCTCCGATGGGAACAGAGAGGAGGGGTTATGTCCTGTACCTCCTCGCCGATGGGAGCAGTGAGGAGAGGGTGTGTCCTGTACCTCCTCCCCGATGGGAACAATCAGTAGACGGTATGTCCTGTACCTCCTCCCCAATGGGAACAGTCAGGAGAGGGTGTGTCCTGTACCTTCTCCCCAATTGGATCAGTCAGGAGAGGGAGTGTCCTGTACCTCCTCGCCGATGGGAACTGTCAGGAGAGGGTACGTCTTGTACCTCCTCCCCGATGGGAACAGTCAGTAGAGGGTATGTCCTGTACCTCATCCCCAATGGGAACAGTCAGGAGAGGGTGTGTCCTGTACCTCCTCCCCGATGGGATCAGTGAGGAGAGGGTATGTCCTGCACCTCCTCCCCGATCGGAACAGTGAGGAGAGTGTGTGTCCTGTACCTCCTCCCCGATGGGAACAGTGAGGAGAGGGTGTGTCCTGTACCTCATCCCCGATGGGAACAGTCAGCAGAGGGTGTGACCTGACCCTCCAAGCCGATGGGAACAGAGAGGAGAGGTTATGACCTGCACCTCCTCTCCGATCGGAACAGTCAGGTGAGGGTGTGTCTTGTACCTCCTCCCCGATGGGAACAGTCAGTAGAGGGTGTGACCTGACCCTCCACGCCGATGGGAACAGAGAGGAGAGGTTATGACCTGCACCTCCTCCCCGATGGGAACAGAGAGGAGAGGTTATGACCTGCACCTCCTCTCCGATCGGAAAAGTCAGGAGAGGGTATGTCCTGTATCTCCTCCCCAATGGGAACAGTCAGGAGAGGGAATGTCCTGTACCTCCTCCCCAACGGGAACAGTCAGTAGAGGGTATGTCCTGTAACTCCTCCCCGATGGGAACAGTGAGGAGAGGGAATGTCCTGTTCCTCCTCCCCGATGGGAACAATGAGGAGAGGGTATGTCCTGTACCTCCTCCCCGATGGGAACAGTGAGGAGACGGAATGTCCTGTACCTCCTCCCCAATGGGAACAGTCAGTAGAGGGTATGTCCTGTAACTCCTCCCCGATGGGAACAGTGAGGAGAGGGAATGTCCTGTTCCTCCTCCCCGATGGGAACAATGAGGAGAGGGTATGTCCTGTACCTCCTCCCCGATGGGAACAGTGAGGAGAATGTATGTCCTGTACCTCCTCCCCGATGGGAACAGTGAGGAGAGGGTATGTCCTGTACCTCCTCCGCGATGGGAACAGTGAGGAGAGGGTATGTCCTGTACCTCCTCCCCGATGGGAACAGTGAGGAGAGGGTATGTCCTGTACCTCCTCCCCGATGGGAACAGTCTGGAGAGGGAATGTCCAGCACCTCATCTCCGATGGGAACAGAGAGGAGAGGGAGTGTCCTGTACCTCTTCCCCGATGGGAACAGTGAGGAGAGGACGTGTCCTGTATCTCCTCCCCGATGGGAACAGTGAGGAGAGGGTGTGTCCTGTACCTCCTCGCCGATGGGAACAGTGAGGAGAGTGTATGTCCTGTACTTCCTCCCCGATGGGAACAGTGAGGAGAGGGTGTGTCCTGTACCTCCTCCCCGATGGGAACAGTGAGGAGAGGACGTGTCCTGTATCTCCTCCCCGAAGGTAACAGTGAGGAGAGGGTGTGTCCTGTACCTCCTCCCCGATTGGAACAGTGAGGTGAGGGTATGTCCTGTGCCTCATCCCCGATGGTAACAGTGAGGAGAGGGTATGTCCTGTAACTCCTCCCCGATGGGAACAGTGAAGAGAGGGTGTGTCCTGTATCTCCTCTCCGATGGGAACAGTGAGGAGAGGGTGTGTCATTAATTCCTCCCCGATGGGAACAGCGAGAAGAGGGTATGTCCTGTCCCTCCTCCCCGATGAGAACAGTGAGGAGAGGGTATGTACTGTACCTCCTCCCCGATGGGAACAGTCAGTAGAGGGTGTGACCTGACCCTCCACGCCGATGGGAACAGAGAGGAGAGGTTATGACCTGTACCTCCTCCCCAATGGGAACAGTCAGTAGAGGGTATGTCCTGTAACTCCTCCCCGATGGGAACAGTGAGGAGAGGGTGTGTCCTGGACCTCATCCCCGATGGGAACAGTCAGTAGAGGGTGTGACCTGACCCTCCACGCCGATGGGAACAGAGAGGAGAGGTTATGACCTGCACCTCCTCTCCGATCGGAACAGTCACGAGAGGGTATGTCCTGTATCTCCTCCCCAATGGGAACAGTCAGGAGAGGGAATGTCCTGTACCTCCTCCCCAACGGGAACAGTCAGTAGAGGGTATGTCCTGTAACTCCTCCCCGATGGGAACAGTGAGGAGAGGGAATGTCCTGTTCCTCCTCCCCGATGGGAACAATGAGGAGAGGGTATGTCCTGTACCTCCTCCCCGATGGGAACAGTGAGGAGACGGAATGTCCTGTACCTCCTCCCCAATGGGAACAGTCAGTAGAGGGTATGTCCTGTAACTCCTCCCCGATGGGAACAGTGAGGAGAGGGAATGTCCTGTTCCTCCTCCCCGATGGGAACAATGAGGAGAGGGTATGTCCTGTACCTCCTCCCCGATGGGAACAGTGAGGAGAGCGTGTGTCCTGTCCCTCCTCCCAGATGGGAACAGTGAAGAGAGGGTATGTCCTGTACCTCCTCCCCGATGGGAACAGTGAGTAGAGGGTATGTCCTGTACCTCCTCCCCGATGGGAACAGTGAGGAGTGGGAGTGTCCTGTACCTCAACCCCGATGGGAAAAGTGAGGAGAGGGTGTGTCCTGTACCTCCTCCCCGATGGGAACACTGAGGAGAGGGTGTGTCCTGTACCTCCTCACCGATGGGAACAGTGAGGAGTGGGAGTGTCCTGTACCTCCTCCCCGATGGGAACAGTCAGGAGAGGGTGTGTCCTGTACCTCCTCCCCGATGGGAACAGTGAGGAGAGGGTGTGTCCTGTACCTCATCCCCGATGGGAACAGTCAGTAGAGGGTGTGACCTGACCCTCCACGCCGATGGGAACAGAGAGGAGAAGATATGACCTGTACCTCCTCCCCAATGGGAACAGTCAGGAGAGGGAATGTCCTGTAACTCCTCCCCGATGGGAACAATGAGGAGAGGGTGTGTCCTGTATCTCCTCTCCGATGGGAACAGTGAGGAGAGGGTATGTCCTGTAACTCCTCCCCGATGGGAACAGTGAGGAGAGGGTATGTCCTGTAACTCCTCCCCGATGGGAACAGTGAGGAGAGTGTGTGTCCTGTAACTCCTCACCGATGAGAACAGTGAGGAGAGGGTGTGTCATTAATTCCTCCCCGATGGGAACAGTGAGCAGAGGGTATGTCCTGTCCCTCCTCCCCGATGACAACAGTGAGGAGAGGGTATGTCCTCAACCTCCTCCCCGATGGGAACAGTGAGGAGAGGGTGTGTCCTGTACCTCATCCCCGATGGGAACAGTCAGTAGAGGGTGTAACCTGACCCTCCACGCCGATGGGAACAGAGAGGAGAGGTTATGACCTGTACCTCCTCCCCAATGGGAACAGTCAGTAGAGGGTATGTCCTGTAATTCCTCCCCGATGGGAACAGTGAGGAGAGGGAATGTCCTGTACCTCCTCCCCGATGGGACCAATGAGGAAAGGGTATGTCCTGTACCTCCTCTCCGATGGGAACAGAGAGGAGAGGGTATGTCCTGTACCTCCTCCCCAATGGGAACAGTGAGCAGAGGGTGTGTCCTGTACCTCCTCCCCGATGGGAACAGTGAGGAGAGGGTGTGTCCTGTACCTCCTCCCCGATGGGAACAGTGAGGAGAGTGTGTGTCCTGTACCTCCTCTCCGATGGGAACAGAGAGGAGGGGTAATGTCCTGTACCTCCTCGCCGATGGGAGCAGTGCGGAGAGGGTGTGTCCTGTACCTCCTCCCCGATGGGAACAATCAGTAGACGGTATGTCCTGTACCTCCTCCCCAATGGGAACAGTCAGGAGAGGGTGTGTCCTGTACCTTCTCCCCAATTGGATCAGTCAGGAGAGGGAGTGTCCTGTACCTCCTCGCCGATGGGAACTGTCAGGAGAGGGTACGTCTTGTACCTCCTCCCCGATGGGAACAGTCAGTAGAGGGTATGTCCTGTACCTCATCCCCAATGGGAACAGTCAGGAGAGGGTGTGTCCTGTACCTCCTCCCCGATGGGAACAGTGAGGAGAGGGTATGTCCTGTACCTCCTCCCCGATCGGAACAGTGAGGAGAGTGTGTGTCCTGTACCTCCTCCCCGATGGGAACAGTGAGGAGAGGGTGTGTCCTGTACCTCATCCCCGATGGGAACAGTCAGCAGAGGGTGTGACCTGACCCTCCAAGCCGATGGGAACAGAGAGGAGAGGTTATGACCTGCACCTCCTCTCCGATCGGAACAGTCAGGTGAGGGTGTGTCTTGTACCTCCTCCCCGATGGGAACAGTCAGTAGAGGTTGTGACCTGACCCTCCACGCCGATGGGAACAGAGAGGAGAGGTTATGACCTGCACCTCCTCCCCGATGGGAACAGTCAGGAGAGGGTATGTCCTGTACCTCCTCCCCAATGGGAACAGTCAGGAGAGGGAATGTCCTGTACCTCCTCCCCGATGGGAACAGTGAGGAGAGGGTATGTCCTGTACCTCCTCCCCGATGGGAACAGTGAGTAGAGGGTGTGTCCTGTACCTCCTCCCTGATGGGAACAGTGAGTAGAGGGTGTGTCCTGTACCTCATCCCCGATGGGAACAGTCAGTAGAGGGTGTGACCTGACTCTCCACGCCGATGGGAACAGAGAGGAGAGGTTATGACCTGCACCTCCTCTCCGATCGGAACAGTCAGGAGAGGGTATGTCCTGTACCTCCTCCCCAATGGGAACAGTCAGGAGAGGGTATGTCCAGTAACTCCTCCCCGATGGGAACAGTGAGGAGAGGGAATGTCCTGTTCCTCCTCCCCGATGGGAACAATGAGGAGAGGGTATGTCCTGTACCTCCTCCCCGATGGGAACAGTGAGGAGAGGGAATGTCCTGTACCTCCTCCCCAATGGGAACAGTCAGTAGAGGGTATGTCCTGTAACTCCTCCCCGATGGGAATAGTGAGGAGAGGGAATGTCCTGTTCCTCCTCCCCGATGGGAACAATGAGGAGAGGGTATGTCCTGTACCTCCTCCCCGATGGGAACAGTGAGGAGAGCGTGTGTCCTGTCCCTCCTCCCAGATGGGAACAGTGAAGAGAGGGTATGTCCTGTACCTCCTCCCCGATGGGAACAGTGAGGAGAATGTATGTCCTGTCCTCCTCCCCGATGGGAACAGTGAGGAGAGGGTATGTCCTGTACCTCCTCCCCGATGGGAACAGTGAGGAGACGGAATGTCCTGTACCTCCTCCCCAATGGGAACAGTCAGTAGAGGGTATGTCCTGTAACTCCTCCCCGATGGGAACAGTGAGGAGAGGGAATGTCCTGTTCCTCCTCCCCGATGGGAACAATGAGGAGAGGGTATGTCCTGTACCTCCTCCCCGATGGGAACAGTGAGGAGAATGTATGTCCTGTACCTCCTCCCCGATGGGAACAGTGAGGAGAGGGTATGTCCTGTACCTCCTCCCCGATGGGAACAGTGAGGAGAGGGAATGTCCTGTCCCTCCTCCCCGATGGGAACAGACTGGAGAGGGAATGTCCAGCACCTCATCTCCGATGGGAACAGTGAGGAGAGGGAGTGTCCTGTACCTCTTCCCCGATGGGAACAGAGAGGAGAGGACGTGTCCTGTATCTCCTCCCCGATGGGAACAGTGAGGAGAGGGTGTGTCCTGTACCTCCTCCCCGATGGGAACAGTGAGGAGAGTGTATGTCCTGTACTTCCTCCCCGATGGGAACAGTGAGGAGAGGGTGTGTCCTGTACCTCCTCCCCGATGGGAACAGTGAGGAGAGGACGTGTCCTGTATCTCCTCCCCGAAGGTAACAGTGAGGAGAGGGTGTGTCCTGTACCTCCTCCCCGATTGGAACAGTGAGGTGAGGGTATGTCCTGTGCCTCATCCCCGATGGTAACAGTGAGGAGAGGGTATGTCCTGTAACTCCTCCCCGATGGGAACAGTGAGGAGAGGGTATGTCCTGTACCTCCTCCCCGATGAGAACAGTGAGGAGAGGGTATGTACTGTACCTCCTCCCCGATGGGAACAGTCAGTAGAGGGTGTGACCTGACCCTCCACGCCGATGGGAACAGAGAGGAGAGGTTATGACCTGTACCTCCTCCCCAATGGGAACAGTCAGTAGAGGGTATGTCCTGTAACTCCTCCCCGATGGGAACAGTGAGGAGAGGGTGTGTCCTGTACCTCATCCCCGATGGGAACAGTGAGGAGACGGAATGTCCTGTACCTCCTCCCCAATGGGAACAGTCAGTAGAGGGTATGTCCTGTAACTCCTCCCCGATGGGAACAATGAGGAGAGGGTATGTCCTGTACCTCCTCCCCGATGGGAACAGTGAGGAGAATGTATGTCCTGTACCTCCTCCCCGATGGGAACAGTGAGGAGAGGGTATGTCCTGTACCTCCTCCCCGATGGGACCAGTGAGGAGAGGGAATGTCCAGCACCTCATCTCCGATGGGAACAGTGAGGAGAGGGAGTGTCCTGTACCTCTTCCCCGATGGGAACAGTGAGGAGAGGACGTGTCCTGTATCTCCTCCCCGATGGGAACAGTGAGGAGAGGGTGTGTCCTGTACCTCCTCCCCGATGGGAACAGTGAAGAGAGGGTGTGTCCTGTATCTCCTCTCCGATGGGAACAGTGAGGAGAGGGTATGTCCTGTAACTCCTCCCCGATGGGAACAGTGAGGAGAGGGTATGTCCTGTAACTCCTCCCCGATGGGAACAGTGAGGAGAGTGTGTGTCCTGTAACTCCTCACCGATGAGAACAGTGAGGAGAGTGTGTGTCATTAATTCCTCCCCGATGGGAACAGTGAGAAGAGGGTATGTCCTGTACCTCCTCCCCGATGGGAACAGTGAGGAGAGGGTGTGTCCTGTAACTCCACCACGATGGGAACAGGGAGGAGAGGGTATGTCCTGTACCTCCTCCCCGATGGGAACAGTGAGGAGAGGGTATATACTGTAACACCTCCCCGATGGGAACAGTGAAGAGAGGGTATGTCCTGTAACTGCTCCCCGATGGGAACAGTGAGGAGAGGGTGTGTCCTGTACCTCCTCCCCGATGGGAACACTGAGGAGAGGGTATGTCCTGTCCCTCCTCCCCGATGAGAACAGAGAGGAGAGGTTATGTCCTGTACCTCCTCTCCGATCGGAACAGTCAGGATAGGGTGTGTCCTGTACCTCCTCCCCCCTCCCCCCCCGATCGGAACAGTCAGTAGAGGGTATGTCCTGTACCTCCTCCCCAATGGGAACAGTCAGGAGAGGGAATGTCCTGTAACTCCTCCCCGATGGGAACAGTGAAGAGAGGGTGTGTCCTGTATCTCCTCTCCGATGGGAACAGTGAGGAGAGGGTATGTCCTGTAACTCCTCCCCGATGGGAACAGTGAGGAGAGGGGATGTCCTGTAACTCCTCCCCGATGGGAACAGTGAGGAGAGTGTGTGTCCTGTAACTCCTCACCGATGAGAACAGTGTAGAGAGGGTGTGTCATTAATTCCTCCCCGATGGGAACAGTGAGGAGAGTGTGTGTCCTGTAACTCCACCACGATGGGAACAGGGAGGAGAGGGTATGTCCTGTACCTCCTCCCCGATGGGAACAGTGAGGAGAGGGTATGTACTGTAACTCCTCCCCGATGGGAACAGTGAGGAGAGGGTATGTCCTGTAACTCCTCCCCGATGGGAACAGTGAGGAGAGGGTATGTCCTGTACCTCCTCCCCGATGGGAACAGTGAGGAGTGGGAGTGTCCTGTACCTCATCCCCGATGGGAAAAGTGAGGAGAGGGTGTGTCCTGTACCTCCTCCCCGATGGGAACACTGAGGAGAGGGTATGTCCTGTCCCTCCTCCCCGATGAGAACAGAGAGGAGAGGTTATGTCCTGTACCTCCTCCCCGATGGCAACAGTCAGGAGAGGGTGTGTCCTGTACCTCCTCCCCGATGGGAACAGTGAGGAGAGGGTGTGTCCTGTACCTCATCCCCGATGGGAACAGTCAGGAGAGGGTGTGTCCTGTACCTCCTCCCCGATGGGAACAGTGAGGAGAGGGTGTGTCCTGTACCTCATCCCCGATGGGAACAGTCAGTAGAGGGTATGTCCTGTACCTCCTCCCCAACGGGAACAGTCAGGAGAGGGAATGTCCTGTAACTCCTCACCGATGGGAACAATGAGGAGAGGGAATGTCCTGTAACTCCTCCCCGATGGGAACAATGAGGAGAGGGTATGTCCTGTAACTCCTCTCCGATGGGAACAATGAGGAGAGGTTATGTCCTGTAACTCCTCCCCGATGGGAACAATGAGGAGAGGGAATGTCCTGTAACTCCACCCCGATGGGAACAGTGAGAAGAGGGTGTGTCCTGTATCTCCTCTCCGATGGGAACAGTGAGGAGAGGGTCTGTCCTGTAACTCCTCCCCAATGGGAACAGTGAGGAGAGGGTATGTCCTGTAACTCCTCCCCGATGGGAACAGTGAGGAGAGTGTGTGTCCTGTAACTCCTCAGCGATGAGAACAGTGAGTAGAGGGTGTGTCATTAATTCCTCCCCGATGGGAACAGTGAGGAGAGTGTGTGTCCTGTACCTCCTCTCCGATGGGAACAGAGAGGAGGGGTTATGTCCTGTACCTCCTCGCCGATGGGAACAGTGAGGAGAGGGTGTGTCCTGTACCTCCTCCCCGATGGGAACAGTGAGGAGAGTGTGTGTCCTGTACCTCCTCTCCGATGGGAACAGAGAGGAGGGGTTATGTCCTGTACCTCCTCGCCGATGGGAGCAGTGAGGAGAGGGTGTGTCCTGTACCTCCTCCCCGATGGGAACAATCAGTAGACGGTATGTCCTGTACCTCCTCCCCAATGGGAACAGTCAGGAGAGGGTGTGTCCTGTACCTTCTCCCCAATTGGATCAGTCAGGAGAGGGAGTGTCCTGTACCTCCTCGCCGATGGGAACTGTCAGGAGAGGGTACGTCTTGTACCTCCTCCCCGATGGGAACAGTCAGTAGAGGGTATGTCCTGTACCTCATCCCCAATGGGAACAGTCAGGAGAGGGTGTGTCCTGTACCTCCTCCCCGATGGGAACAGTGAGGAGAGGGTATGTCCTGCACCTCCTCCCCGATCGGAACAGTGAGGAGAGTGTGTGTCCTGTACCTCCTCCCCGATGGGAACAGTGAGGAGAGGGTGTGTCCTGTACCTCATCCCCGATGGGAACAGTCAGCAGAGGGTGTGACCTGACCCTCCAAGCCGATGGGAACAGAGAGGAGAGGTTATGACCTGCACCTCCTCTCCGATCGGAACAGTCAGGTGAGGGTGTGTCTTGTACCTCCTCCCCGATGGGAACAGTCAATAGAGGGTGTGACCTGACCCTCCACGCCGATGGGAACAGAGAGGAGAGGTTATGACCTGCACCTCCTCCCCGATGGGAACAGTCAGGAGAGGGTATGTCCTGTAACTCCTCACCGATGAGAACAGTGAGGAGAGGGTGTGTCATTAATTCCTCCCCGATGGGAACAGCGAGAAGAGGGTATGTCCTGTCCCTCCTCCCCGATGAGAACAGTGAGGAGAGGGTATGTACTGTACCTCCTCCCCGATGGGAACAGTCAGTAGAGGGTGTGACCTGACCCTCCACGCCGATGGGAACAGAGAGGAGAGGTTATGACCTGCACCTCCTCTCCGATCGGAAAAGTCAGGAGAGGGTATGTCCTGTATCTCCTCCCCAATGGGAACAGTCAGGAGAGGGAATGTCCTGTACCTCCTCCCCGATGGGAACAGAGAGGAGAGGGTATGTCCTGTACTTCCTCCCCGATGGGAACAGTGAGGAGAGGGTGTGTCCTGTACCTCATCCCCGATGGGAACAGTCAGGAGAGGGTGTGTCCTGTACCTCCTCCCCGATGGGAACAGTGAGGAGAGGGTGTGTCCTGTACCTCATCCCCGATGGGAACAGTCAGTAGAGGGTATGTCCTGTACCTCCTCCCCAACGGGAACAGTCAGGAGAGGGAATGTCCTGTAACTCCTCACCGATGGGAACAATGAGGAGAGGGAATGTCCTGTAACTCCTCCCCGATGGGAACAATGAGGAGAGGGTATGTCCTGTAACTCCTCCCCGATGGGAACAATGAGGAGAGGGTATGTCCTGTATCTCCTCTCCGATGGGAAAAATGAGGAGAGGTTATGTCCTGTAACTCCTCCCCGATGGGAACAATGAGGAGAGGGAATGTCCTGTAACTCCACCCCGATGGGAACAGTGAGAAGAGGGTGTGTCCTGTATCTCCTCTCCGATGGGAACAGTGAGGAGAGGGTCTGTCCTGTAACTCCTCCCCAATGGGAACAGTGAGGAGAGGGTATGTCCTGTAACTCCTCCCCGATGGGAACAGTGAGGAGAGTGTGTGTCCTGTAACTCCTCAGCGATGAGAACAGTGAGTAGAGGGTGTGTCATTAATTCCTCCCCGATGGGAACAGTGAGGAGAGTGTGTGTCCTGTACCTCCTCTCCGATGGGAACAGAGAGGAGGGGTTATGTCCTGTACCTCCTCGCCGATGGGAACAGTGAGGAGAGGGTGTGTCCTGTACCTCCTCCCCGATGGGAACAGTGAGGAGAGTGTGTGTCCTGTACCTCCTCTCCGATGGGAACAGAGAGGAGGGGTTATGTCCTGTACCTCCTCGCCGATGGGAGCAGTGAGGAGAGGGTGTGTCCTGTACCTCCTCCCCGATGGGAACAATCAGTAGACGGTATGTCCTGTACCTCCTCCCCAATGGGAACAGTCAGGAGAGGGTGTGTCCTGTACCTTCTCCCCAATTGGATCAGTCAGGAGAGGGAGTGTCCTGTACCTCCTCGCCGATGGGAACTGTCAGGAGAGGGTACGTCTTGTACCTCCTCCCCGATGGGAACAGTCAGTAGAGGGTATGTCCTGTACCTCATCCCCAATGGGAACAGTCAGGAGAGGGTGTGTCCTGTACCTCCTCCCCGATGGGAACAGTGAGGAGAGGGTATGTCCTGCACCTCCTCCCCGATCGGAACAGTGAGGAGAGTGTGTGTCCTGTACCTCCTCCCCGATGGGAACAGTGAGGAGAGGGTGTGTCCTGTACCTCATCCCCGATGGGAACAGTCAGCAGAGGGTGTGACCTGACCCTCCAAGCCGATGGGAACAGAGAGGAGAGGTTATGACCTGCACCTCCTCTCCGATCGGAACAGTCAGGTGAGGGTGTGTCTTGTACCTCCTCCCCGATGGGAACAGTCAATAGAGGGTGTGACCTGACCCTCCACGCCGATGGGAACAGAGAGGAGAGGTTATGACCTGCACCTCCTCCCCGATGGGAACAGTCAGGAGAGGGTATGTCCTGTAACTCCTCACCGATGAGAACAGTGAGGAGAGGGTGTGTCATTAATTCCTCCCCGATGGGAACAGCGAGAAGAGGGTATGTCCTGTCCCTCCTCCCCGATGAGAACAGTGAGGAGAGGGTATGTACTGTACCTCCTCCCCGATGGGAACAGTCAGTAGAGGGTGTGACCTGACCCTCCACGCCGATGGGAACAGAGAGGAGAGGTTATGACCTGCACCTCCTCTCCGATCGGAAAAGTCAGGAGAGGGTATGTCCTGTATCTCCTCCCCAATGGGAACAGTCAGGAGAGGGAATGTCCTGTACCTCCTCCCCAACGGGAACAGTCAGTAAAGGGTATGTCCTGTAACTCCTCCCCGATGGGAACAGTGAGGAGAGGGAATGTCCTGTTCCTCCTCCCCGATGGGAACAATGAGGAGAGGGTATGTCCTGTACCTCCTCCCCGATGGGAACAGTGAGGAGACGGAATGTCCTGTACCTCCTCCCCAATGGGAACAGTCAGTAGAGGGTATGTCCTGTAACTCCTCCCCGATGGGAACAGTGAGGAGAGGGAATGTCCTGTTCCTCCTCCCCGATGGGAACAATGAGGAGAGGGTATGTCCTGTACCTCCTCCCCGATGGGAACAGTGAGGAGAATGTATGTCCTGTACCTCCTCCCCGATGGGAACAGAGAGGAGAGGGTATGTCCTGTACCTCCTCCCCGATGGGAACAGTGAGGAGAGGGTATGTCCTGTACCTCCTCCCCGATGGGAACAGTGAGGAGAGGGTATGTCCTGTACCTCCTCCCCGATTTGAACAGTCTGGAGAGGGAATGTCCAGCACCTCATCTCCGATGGGAACAGTGAGGAGAGGGAGTGTCCTGTACCTCTTCCCCGATGGGAACAGTGAGGAGAGGACGTGTCCTGTATCTCCTCCCCGATGGGAACAGTGAGGAGAGGGTGTGTCCTGTACCTCCTCCCCGATGGGAACAGTGAGGAGAGTGTATGTCCTGTACTTCCTCCCCGATGGGAACAGTGAGGAGAGGGTGTGTCCTGTACCTCCTCCCCGATGGGAACAGTGAGGAGAGGACGTGTCCTGTATCTCCTCCCCGAAGGTAACAGTGAGGAGAGGGTGTGTCCTGTACCTCCTCCCCGATTGGAACAGAAAGGTGAGGGTATGTCCTGTGCCTCATCCCCGATGGTAACAGTGAGGAGAGGGTATGTCCTGTAACTCCTCCCCGATGGGAACAGTGAAGAGAGGGTGTGTCCTGTATCTCCTCTCCGATGGGAACAGTGAGGAGAGGGTGTGTCATTAATTCCTCCCCGATGGGAACAGCGAGAAGAGGGTATGTCCTGTCCCTCCTCCCCGATGAGAACAGTGAGGAGAGGGTATGTACTGTACCTCCTCCCCGATGGGAACAGTCAGTAGAGGGTGTGACCTGACCCTCCACGCCGATGGGAACAGAGAGGAGAGGTTATGACCTGTACCTCCTCCCCAATGGGAACAGTCAGTAGAGGGTATGTCCTGTAACTCCTCCCCGATGGGAACAGTGAGGAGAGGGTGTGTCCTGGACCTCATCCCCGATGGGAACAGTCAGTAGAGGGTGTGACCTGACCCTCCACGCCGATGGGAACAGAGAGGAGAGGTTATGACCTGTACCTCCTCCCCAATGGGAACAGTCAGTAGAGGGTATGTCCTGTAACTCCTCCCCGATGGGAACAGTGAGGAGAGGGTATGTCCTGTACCTCCTCCCCAACGGGAACAGTCAGTAGAGGGTGTGACCTGACCCTCCACGCCGATGGGAACAGAGAGGAGAGGGTGTGACCTGACCCTCCACGCCGATGGGAACAGTCAGGAGAGGGTATGTCCTGTATCTCCTCCCCAATGGGAACAGTCAGGAGAGGGAATGTCCTGTACCTCCTCCCCAACGGGAACAGTCAGTAGAGGGTATGTCCTGTAACTCCTCCCCGATGGGAACAGTGAGGAGAGGGAATGTCCTGTTCCTCCTCCCCGATGGGAACAATGAGGAGAGGGTATGTCCTGTACCTCCTCCCCGATGGGAACAGTGAGGAGACGGAATGTCCTGTACCTCCTCCCCAATGGGAACAGTCAGTAGAGGGTATGTCCTGTAACTCCTCCCCGATGGGAACAGTGAGGAGAGGGAATGTCCTGTTCCTCCTCCCCGATGGGAACAATGAGGAGAGGGTATGTCCTGTACCTCCTCCCCGATGGGAACAGTGAGGAGAATGTATGTCCTGTACCTCCTCCCCGATGGGAACAGTGAGGAGAGGGTATGTCCTGTACCTCCTCCCCGATGGGAACAGTGAGGAGAGGGTATGTCCTGTACCTCCTCCCCGATGGGAACAGTGAGGAGAGGGAATGTCCTGTTCCTCCTCCCCGATGGGAACAATGAGGAGAGGGTATGTCCTGTACCTCCTCCCCGATGGGAACAGTGAGGAGAGCGTGTGTCCTGTCCCTCCTCCCAGATGGGAACAGTGAAGAGAGGGTATGTCCTGTACCTCCTCCCCGATGGGAACAGTGAGTAGAGGGTATGTCCTGTACCTCCTCCCCGATGGGAACAGTGAGGAGAGGGAATGTCCTGTCCCTCCTCCCCGATGGGAACAGTCTGGAGAGGGAATGTCCAGCACCTCATCTCCGATGGGAACAGTGAGGAGAGGGAGTGTCCTGTACCTCTTCCCCGATGGGAACAGTGAGGAGAGGACGTGTCCTGTATCTCCTCCCCGATGGGAACAGTGAGGAGAGGGTGTGTCCTGTACCTCCTCCCCGATGGGAACAGTGAGGAGAGTGTATGTCCTGTACTTCCTCCCCGATGGGAACAGTGAGGAGAGGGTGTGTCCTGTACCTCCTCCCCGAAGGGAACAGTGAGGAGAGGACGTGTCCTGTATCTCCTCCCCGAAGGTAACAGTGAGGAGAGGGTGTGTCCTGTACCTCCTCCCCGATTGGAACAGTGAGGTGAGGGTATGTCCTGTGCCTCATCCCCGATGGTAACAGTGAGGAGAGGGTATGTCCTGTAACTCCTCCCCGATGGGAACAGTGAAGAGAGGGTGTGTCCTGTATCTCCTCTCCGATGGGAACAGTGAGGAGAGGGTATGTCCTGTAACTCCTCCCCGATGGGAACAGTGAGGAGAGTGTGTGTCCTGTAACTCCTCACCGATGAGAACAGTGAGGAGAGGGTGTGTCATTAATTCCTCCCTGATGGGAACAGTGAGAAGAGGGTATGTCCTGTCCCTCCTCCCCGATGAGAACAGTGAGGAGAGGGTATGTACTGTACCTCCTCCCCGATGGGAACAGTCAGTAGAGGGTGTGACCTGACCCTCCACGCCGATGGGAACAGAGAGGAGAGGTTATGACCTGTACCTCCTCCCCAATGGGAACAGTCAGTAGAGGGTATGTCCTGTAACTCCTCCCCGATGGGAACAGTGAGGAGAGGGTGTGTCCTGGACCTCATCCCCGATGGGAACAGTCAGTAGAGGGTGTGACCTGACCCTCCACGCCGATGGGAACAGAGAGGAGAGGTTATGACCTGCACCTCCTCTCCGATCGGAACAGTCAGGAGAGGGTATGTCCTGTATCTCCTCCCCAATGGGAACAGTCAGGAGAGGGAATGTCCTGTACCTCCTCCCCAACGGGAACAGTCAGTAGAGGGTATGTCCTGTAACTCCTCCCCGATGGGAACAGTGAGGAGAGGGAATGTCCTGTTCCTCCTCCCCGATGGGAACAATGAGGAGAGGGTATGTCCTGTACCTCCTCCCCGATGGGAACAGTGAGGAGACGGAATGTCCTGTACCTCCTCCCCAATGGGAACAGTCAGTAGAGGGTATGTCCTGTAACTCCTCCCCGATGGGAACAGTGAGGAGAGGGAATGTCCTGTTCCTCCTCCCCGATGGGAACAATGAGGAGAGGGTATGTCCTGTACCTCCTCCCCGATGGGAACAGTGAGGAGAATGTATGTCCTGTACCTCCTCCCCGATGGGAACAGTGAGGAGAGGGTATGTCCTGTACCTCCTCCCCGATGGGAACAGTGAGGAGAGGGTATGTCCTGTACCTCCTCCCCGATGGGAACAGTGAGGAGAGGGAATGTCCTGTTCCTCCTCCCCGATGGGAACAATGAGGAGAGGGTATGTCCTGTACCTCCTCCCCGATGGGAACAGTGAGGAGAGCGTGTGTCCTGTCCCTCCTCCCAGATGGGAACAGTGAAGAGAGGGTATGTCCTGTACCTCCTCCCCGATGGGAACAGTGAGTAGAGGGTATGTCCTGTACCTCCTCCCCGATGGGAACAGTGAGGAGAGGGAATGTCCTGTCCCTCCTCCCCGATGGGAACAGTCTGGAGAGGGAATGTCCAGCACCTCATCTCCGATGGGAACAGTGAGGAGAGGGAGTGTCCTGTACCTCTTCCCCGATGGGAACAGTGAGGAGAGGACGTGTCCTGTATCTCCTCCCCGATGGGAACAGTGAGGAGAGGGTGTGTCCTGTACCTCCTCCCCGATGGGAACAGTGAGGAGAGTGTATGTCCTGTACTTCCTCCCCGATGGGAACAGTGAGGAGAGGGTGTGTCCTGTACCTCCTCCCCGAAGGGAACAGTGAGGAGAGGACGTGTCCTGTATCTCCTCCCCGAAGGTAACAGTGAGGAGAGGGTGTGTCCTGTACCTCCTCCCCGATTGGAACAGTGAGGTGAGGGTATGTCCTGTGCCTCATACCCGATGGTAACAGTGAGGAGAGGGTATGTCCTGTAACTCCTCCCCGATGGGAACAGTGAAGAGAGGGTGTGTCCTGTATCTCCTCTCCGATGGGAACAGTGAGGAGAGGGTATGTCCTGTAACTCCTCCCCGATGGGAACAGTGAGGAGAGTGTGTGTCCTGTAACTCCTCACCGATGAGAACAGTGAGGAGAGGGTGTGTCATTAATTCCTCCCTGATGGGAACAGTGAGAAGAGGGTATGTCCTGTACCTCCTCCCCGATGGGAACAGTGAAGAGAGGGTGTGTCCTGTATCTCCTCTCCGATGGGAACAGTGAGGAGAGGGTATGTCCTGTAACTCCTCCCCGATGGGAACAGTGAGGAGAGTGTGTGTCCTGTAACTCCTCACCGATGAGAACAGTGAGGAGAGGGTGTGTCATTAATTCCTCCCTGATGGGAACAGTGAGAAGAGGGTATGTCCTGTACCTCCTCCCCGATGGGAACAGTGAGGTGAGGGTGTGTCCTGTAACTCCACCACGATGGGAACAGGGAGGAGAGGGTATGACCTGTACCTCCTCCCCGATGGGAACAGTGAGGGGAGGGTATTTACTGTAACTCCTCCCCGATGGGAACAGTGAGGAGAGGGTATGTCCTGTAACTCCTCCCCGATGGGAACAGTGAGGAGAGGGTATGTCCTGTACCTCCTCCCCGATGGGAACAGTGAGGAGAGGGAATGTCCTGTCCCTCCTCCCCGATGGGAACAGTCTGGAGAGGGAATGTCCAGCACCTCATCTCCGATGGGAACAGTGAGGAGAGGGTATGTCCTGTATCTCCTCCCCGATGGGAACAGTCAGGAGAGGGTGTGTCCTGTACCTCCTCCCCGATGGGAACAGTGAGGAGAGTGTATGTCCTGTATCTCCTCCCCGATGGGAACAGTGAGGAGAGGGTATGTACTGTAACACCTCCCCGATGGGAACAGTGAGGAGAGGGTATGTCCTGTAACTCCTCCCCGATGGGAACAGTGAGGAGAAGGTATGTCCTGTACCTCCTCCCCGATGGGAACAGTGAGGAGAGGGTGTGTCCTCTATCTCCTCTCCGATGGGAACAGTGAGGAGTGGGAGTGTCCTGTACCTCATCCCCGATGGGAAAAGTGAGGAGAGGGTGTGTCCTGTACCTCCTCCCCGATGGGAACACTGAGGAGAGGGTATGTCCTGTCCCTCCTCCCCGATGAGAACAGAGAGGAGAGGATATGTCCTGTACCTCCTCCCCGATGGGAACAGTCAGGAGAGGGTATGTCCTGTACCTCCACCCCGATGGGAACAGTGAGGGGAGGGTGTGTCCTGTACCTCCTATCCGATCGGAACAGTCAGGATAGGGTGTGTCCTGTACCTCCTCCCCCCTCCCCCCCGATCGGAACAGTCAGTAGAAGGTATGTCCTGTACCTCCTCCCCAATGGGAACAGTCAGGAGAGGGAATGTCCTGTAACTCCTCCCCGATGGGAAAAATGAGGAGAGGGTGTGTCCTGTATCTCCTCTCCGATGGGAACAGTGAGGAGAGGGTATGTCCTGTAACTCCTCCCCGATGGGAACAGTGAGGAGAGGGTATGTCCTGTAACTCCTCCCCGATGGGAACAGTGAGGAGAGTGTGTGTCCTGTAACTCCTCACCGATGAGAACAGTGAGGAGAGGGTGTGTCATTAATTCCTCCCCGATGGGAACAGTGAGGAGAGTGTGTGTCCTGTAACTCCACCACGATGGGAACAGGGAGGAGAGGGTATGTCCTGTACCTCCTCCCCGATGGGAACAGTGAGGAGAGGGTGTGTCCTGTAACTCCACCACGATGGGAACAGGGAGGAGAGGGTATGTCCTGTACCTCCTCCCCGATGGGAACAGTGAGGAGAGGGTATGTACTGTAACTCCTCCCCGATGGGAACAGTGAGGAGAGGGTATGTCCTGTAACTCCTCCCCGATGGGAACAGTGAGGAGAGGGTATGTCCTGTACCTCCTCCCCGATGGGAACAGTGAGGAGTGGGAGTGTCCTGTACCTCAACCCCGATGGGAAAAGTGAGGAGAGGGTGTGTCCTGTACCTCCTCCCCGATGGGAACACTGAGGAGAGGGTGTGTCCTTTACCTCCTCACCGATGGGAACAGTGAGGAGTGGGAGTGTCCTGTACCTCCTCCCCGATGGGAACAGTCAGGAGAGGGTGTGTCCTGTACCTCCTCCCCGATGGGAACAGTGAGGAGAGGGTGTGTCCTGTACCTCATCCCCGATGGGAACAGTCAGTAGAGGGTGTGACCTGACCCTCCACGCCGATGGGAACAGAGAGGAGAGGATATGACCTGTACCTCCTCTCCGATCGGAACAGTCAGGAGAGGGTATGTCCTGTACCTCCTCCCCAATGGGAACAGTCAGGAGAGGGAATGTCCTGTAACTCCTCCCCGATGGGAACAATGAGGAGAGGGTGTGTCCTGTATCTCCTCTCCGATGGGAACAGTGAGGAGAGGGTATGTCCTGTAACTCCTCCCCGATGGGAACAGTGAGGAGAGGGTATGTCCTGTAACTCCTCCCCGATGGGAACAGTGAGGAGAGTGTGTGTCCTGTAACTCCTCACCGATGAGAACAGTGAGGAGAGGGTGTGTCATTAATTCCTCCCCGATGGGAACAGTGAGCAGAGGGTATGTCCTGTCCCTCCTCCCCGATGACAACAGTGAGGAGAGGGTATGTCCTCAACCTCCTCCCCGATGGGAACAGTGAGGAGAGGGTGTGTCCTGTACCTCATCCCCGATGGGAACAGTCAGTAGAGGGTGTGACCTGACCCTCCACGCCGATGGGAACAGAGAGGAGAGGTTATGACCTGTACCTCCTCCCCAATGGGAACAGTCAGTAGAGGGTATGTCCTGTAATTCCTCCCCGATGGGAACAGTGAGGAGAGGGAATGTCCTGTACCTCCTCCCCGATGGGAACAGTGAGGAGAATGTATGTCCTGTACCTCCTCCCCGATGGGAACAGTGAGGAGAGGGTATGTCCTGTACCTCCTCCCCGATGGGAACAGTGAGGAGAGGGTATGTCCTGTACCTCCTCCCCGATGGGAACAGTGAGGAGAGGGAATGTCCTGTTCCTCCTCCCCGATGGGAACAATGAGGAGAGGGTATGTCCTGTACCTCCTCCCCGATGGGAACAGTGAGGAGAGCGTGTGTCCTGTCCCTCCTCCCAGATGGGAACAGTGAAGAGAGGGTATGTCCTGTACCTCCTCCCCGATGGGAACAGTGAGTAGAGGGTATGTCATGTACCTCCTCCCCGATGGGAACAGTGAGGAGAGGGAATGTCCTGTCCCTCCTCCCCGATGGGAACAGTCTGGAGAGGGAATGTCCAGCACCTCATCTCCGATGGGAACAGTGAGGAGAGGGAGTGTCCTGTACCTCTTCCCCGATGGGAACAGTGAGGAGAGGACGTGTCCTGTATCTCCTCCCCGATGGGAACAGTGAGGAGAGGGTGTGTCCTGTACCTCCTCCCCGATGGGAACAGTGAGGAGAGTGTATGTCCTGTACTTCCTCCCCGATGGGAACAGTGAGGAGAGGGTGTGTCCTGTACTTCCTCCCCGATGGGAACAGTGAGGAGAAGGTATGTCCTGTACCTCCTCCCAAATGGGAACAGTGAGGAGAGGGTATGTCCTGTGCCTCATCCCCGATGGTAACAGTGAGGAGAGGGTATGTCCTGTAACTCCTCCCCGATGGGAACAGTGAGGAGAGGGTATGTCCTGTACCTCCTCCCCGATGGGAACAGTGAGGAGAGTGTGTGTCCTGTCCCTCCTCCCCGATGGGAACAGTCTGGAGAGGGAATGTCCAGCACCTCATCTCCGATGGGAACAGTGAGGAGAGGGTGTGTCCTGTACCTCCTCCCCGATGGGAACAGTGAGGAGAGTGTATGTCCTGTACCTCCTTCCCCATGGGAACAGTGAGGAGAGTGTATGTCCTGTATCTCCTCCCCGATGGGAACAGTGAGGAGAGTGTATGTCCTGTACCTCCTCCCCGATGGGAACAGTGAGGAGAGTGTATGTCCTGTACCTCCTCCCCGATGGGAACAGTGAGGAGAGTGTATGTCCTGTATCTCCTCCCCGATGGGAACAGTCAGGAGAGGGTGTGTCCTGTACCTCCTCCCCGATGGGAACAGTGAGGAGAGTGTATGTCCTGTATCTCCTCCCCGATGGGAACAGTGAGGAGAGGGTATGTACTGTAACACCTCCCCGATGGGAACAGTGAGGAGAGGGTATGTCCTGTAACTCCTCCCCGATGGGAACAGTGAGGAGAGGGTATGTCCTGTACCTCCTCCCCGATGGGAACAGTGAGGAGAGGGTGTGTCCTCTATCTCCTCTCCGATGGGAACAGTGAGGAGTGGGAGTGTCCTGTACCTCATCCCCGATGGGAAAAGTGAGGAGAGGGTGTGTCCTGTACCTCCTCCCCGATGGGAACACTGAGGAGAGGGTATGTCCTGTCCCTCCTCCCCGATGAGAACAGAGAGGAGAGGTTATGTCCTGTACCTCCTCCCCGATGGGAACAGTCAGGAGAGGGTATGTCCTGTACCTCCACCCCGATGGGAACAGTGAGGGGAGGGTGTGTCCTGTACCTCCTATCCGATGGGAACTGTCAGGATAGGGTGTGTCCTGTACCTCCTCCCCCCTCCCCCCCGATCGGAACAGTCAGTAGAAGGTATGTCCTGTACCTCCTCCCCAATGGGAACAGTCAGGAGAGGGAATGTCCTGTAACTCCTCCCCGATGGGAAAAATGAGGAGAGGGTGTGTCCTGTATCTCCTCTCCGATGGGAACAGTGAGGAGAGGGTATGTCCTGTAACTCCTCCCCGATGGGAACAGTGAGGAGAGGGTATGTCCTGTAACTCCTCCCCGATGGGAACAGTGAGGAGAGTGTGTGTCCTGTAACTCCTCACCGATGAGAACAGTGAGGAGAGGGTGTGTCATTAATTCCTCCCCGATGGGAACAGTGAGGAGAGTGTGTGTCCTGTAACTCCACCACGATGGGAACAGGGAGGAGAGGGTATGTCCTGTACCTCCTCCCCGATGGGAACAGTGAGGAGAGGGTGTGTCCTGTAACTCCACCACGATGGGAACAGGGAGGAGAGGGTATGTCCTGTACCTCCTCCCCGATGGGAACAGTGAGGAGAGGGTATGTACTGTAACTCCTCCCCGATGGGAACAGTGAGGAGAGGGTATGTCCTGTAACTCCTCCCCGATGGGAACAGTGAGGAGAGGGTATGTCCTGTACCTCCTCCCCGATGGGAACAGTGAGGAGTGGGAGTGTCCTGTACCTCAACCCCGATGGGAAAAGTGAGGAGAGGGTGTGTCCTGTACCTCCTCCCCGATGGGAACACTGAGGAGAGGGTGTGTCCTTTACCTCCTCACCGATGGGAACAGTGAGGAGTGGGAGTGTCCTGTACCTCCTCCCCGATGGGAACAGTCAGGAGAGGGTGTGTCCTGTACCTCCTCCCCGATGGGAACAGTGAGGAGAGGGTGTGTCCTGTACCTCATCCCCGATGGGAACAGTCAGTAGAGGGTGTGACCTGACCCTCCACGCCGATGGGAACAGAGAGGAGAGGATATGACCTGTACCTCCTCTCCGATCGGAACAGTCAGGAGAGGGTATGTCCTGTACCTCCTCCCCAATGGGAACAGTCAGGAGAGGGAATGTCCTGTAACTCCTCCCCGATGGGAACAATGAGGAGAGGGTGTGTCCTGTATCTCCTCTCCGATGGGAACAGTGAGGAGAGGGTATGTCCTGTAACTCCTCCCCGATGGGAACAGTGAGGAGAGGGTATGTCCTGTAACTCCTCCCCGATGGGAACAGTGAGGAGAGTGTGTGTCCTGTAACTCCTCACCGATGAGAACAGTGAGGAGAGGGTGTGTCATTAATTCCTCCCCGATGGGAACAGTGAGCAGAGGGTATGTCCTGTCCCTCCTCCCCGATGACAACAGTGAGGAGAGGGTATGTCCTCAACCTCCTCCCCGATGGGAACAGTGAGGAGAGGGTGTGTCCTGTACCTCATCCCCGATGGGAACAGTCAGTAGAGGGTGTGACCTGACGCTCCACGCCGATGGGAACAGAGAGGAGAGGTTATGACCTGTACCTCCTCCCCAATGGGAACAGTCAGTAGAGGGTATGTCCTGTAATTCCTCCCCGATGGGAACAGTGAGGAGAGGGAATGTCCTGTACCTCCTCCCCGATGGGAACAGTGAGGAGAATGTATGTCCTGTACCTCCTCCCCGATGGGAACAGTGAGGAGAGGGTATGTCCTGTACCTCCTCCCCGATGGGAACAGTGAGGAGAGGGTATGTCCTGTACCTCCTCCCCGATGGGAACAGTGAGGAGAAGGAATGTCCTGTTCCTCCTCCCCGATGGGAACAATGAGGAGAGGGTATGTCCTGTACCTCCTCCCCGATGGGAACAGTGAGGAGAGCGTGTGTCCTGTCCCTCCTCCCAGATGGGAACAGTGAAGAGAGGGTATGTCCTGTACCTCCTCCCCGATGGGAACAGTGAGTAGAGGGTATGTCCTGTACCTCCTCCCCGATGGGAACAGTGAGGAGAGGGTATGTCCTGTACCTCCTCCCCGATGGGAACAGTGAGTAGAGGGTATGTCCTGTCCCTCCTCCCCGATGGGAACAGTCAGGAGAGGGTATGTCCTGTACCTCCTCCCCGATGGGAACAGTGAGGAGAGGGTATGTCCTGTACCTCCTCCCCGATGGGAACAGTGAGGAGAGGGTGTGTCCTCTATCTCCTCTCCGATGGGAACAGTGAGGAGTGGGAGTGTCCTGTACCTCATCCCCGATGGGAAAAGTGAGGAGAGGGTGTGTCCTGTACCTCCTCCCCGATGGGAACACTGAGGAGAGGGTATGTCCTGTCCCTCCTCCCCGATGAGAACAGAGAGGAGAGGTTATGTCCTGTACCTCCTCCCCGATGGGAACAGTCAGGAGAGGGTATGTCCTGTACCTCCACCCCGATGGGAACAGTGAGGGGAGGGTGTGTCCTGTACCTCCTATCCGATCGGAACAGTCAGGATAGGGTGTGTCCTGTACCTCCTCCCCCCTCCCCCCCGATCGGAACAGTCAGTAGAAGGTATGTCCTGTACCTCCTCCCCAATGGGAACAGTCAGGAGAGGGAATGTCCTGTAACTCCTCCCCGATGGGAAAAATGAGGAGAGGGTGTGTCCTGTATCTCCTCTCCGATGGGAACAGTGAGGAGAGGGTATGTCCTGTAACTCCTCCCCGATGGGAACAGTGAGGAGAGGGTATGTCCTGTAACTCCTCCCCGATGGGAACAGTGAGGAGAGTGTGTGTCCTGTAACTCCTCACCGATGAGAACAGTGAGGAGAGGGTGTGTCATTAATTCCTCCCCGATGGGAACAGTGAGGAGAGTGTGTGTCCTGTAACTCCACCACGATGGGAACAGGGAGGAGAGGGTATGTCCTGTACCTCCTCCCCGATGGGAACAGTGAGGAGAGGGTGTGTCCTGTAACTCCACCACGATGGGAACAGGGAGGAGAGGGTATGTCCTGTACCTCCTCCCCGATGGGAACAGTGAGGAGAGGGTATGTACTGTAACTCCTCCCCGATGGGAACAGTGAGGAGAGGGTATGTCCTGTAACTCCTCCCCGATGGGAACAGTGAGGAGAGGGTATGTCCTGTACCTCCTCCCCGATGGGAACAGTGAGGAGTGGGAGTGTCCTGTACCTCAACCCCGATGGGAAAAGTGAGGAGAGGGTGTGTCCTGTACCTCCTCCCCGATGGGAACACTGAGGAGAGGGTGTGTCCTTTACCTCCTCACCGATGGGAACAGTGAGGAGTGGGAGTGTCCTGTACCTCCTCCCCGATGGGAACAGTCAGGAGAGGGTGTGTCCTGTACCTCCTCCCCGATGGGAACAGTGAGGAGAGGGTGTGTCCTGTACCTCATCCCCGATGGGCACAGTCAGTAGAGGGTGTGACCTGACCCTCCACGCCGATGGGAACAGAGAGGAGAGGATATGACCTGTACCTCCTCTCCGATCGGAACAGTCAGGAGAGGGTATGTCCTGTACCTCCTCCCCAATGGGAACAGTCAGGAGAGGGAATGTCCTGTAACTCCTCCCCGATGGGAACAATGAGGAGAGGGTGTGTCCTGTATCTCCTCTCCGATGGGAACAGTGAGGAGAGGGTATGTCCTGTAACTCCTCCCCGATGGGAACAGTGAGGAGAGGGTATGTCCTGTAACTCCTCCCCGATGGGAACAGTGAGGAGAGTGTGTGTCCTGTAACTCCTCACCGATGAGAACAGTGAGGAGAGGGTGTGTCATTAATTCCTCCCCGATGGGAACAGTGAGCAGAGGGTATGTCCTGTCCCTCCTCCCCGATGACAACAGTGAGGAGAGGGTATGTCCTCAACCTCCTCCCCGATGGGAACAGTGAGGAGAGGGTGTGTCCTGTACCTCATCCCCGATGGGAACAGTCAGTAGAGGGTATGTCCTGTAATTCCTCCCCGATGGGAACAGTGAGGAGAGGGAATGTCCTGTACCTCCTCCCCGATGGGACCAATGAGGAAAGGGTATGTCCTGTACCTCCTCTCCGATGGGAACAGAGAGGAGAGGGTATGTCCTGTACCTCCTCCCCAATGGGAACAGTGAGCAGAGGGTGTGTCCTGTACCTCCTCCCCGATGGGGACAGTGAGGAGAGGGTGTGTCCTGTACCTCCTCCCCGATGGGAACAGTGAGGAGAGTGTGTGTCCTGTACCTCCTCTCCGATGGGAACAGAGAGGAGGGGTAATGTCCTGTACCTCCTCGCCGATGGGAGCAGTGAGGAGAGGGTGTGTCCTGTACCTCCTCCCCGATGGGAACAATCAGTAGACGGTATGTCCTGTACCTCCTCCCCAATGGGAACAGTCAGGAGAGGGTGTGTCCTGTACCTTCTCCCCAATTGGATCAGTCAGGAGAGGGAGTGTCCTGTACCTCCTCGCCGATGGGAACTGTCAGGAGAGGGTACGTCTTGTACCTCCTCCCCGATGGGAACAGTCAGTAGAGGGTATGTCCTGTACCTCATCCCCAATGGGAACAGTCAGGAGAGGGTGTGTCCTGTACCTCCTCCCCGATGGGAACAGTGAGGAGAGGGTATGTCCTGTACCTCCTCCCCGATCGGAACAGTGAGGAGAGTGTGTGTCCTGTACCTCCTCCCCGATGGGAACAGTGAGGAGAGGGTGTGTCCTGTACCTCATCCCCGATGGGAACAGTCAGCAGAGGGTGTGACCTGACCCTCCAAGCCGATGGGAACAGAGAGGAGAGGTTATGACCTGCACCTCCTCTCCGATCGGAACAGTCAGGTGAGGGTGTGTCTTGTACCTCCTCCCCGATGGGAACAGTCAGTAGAGGGTGTGACCTGACCCTCCACGCCGATGGGAACAGAGAGGAGAGGTTATGACCTGCACCTCCTCCCCGATGGGAACAGTCAGGAGAGGGTATGTCCTGTACCTCCTCCCCAATGGGAACAGTCAGGAGAGGGTGTGTCCTGTACCTCCTCCCCGATGGGAACAGTGAGGAGAGGGTATGTCCTGTACCTCCTCCCCGATGGGAACAGTGAGTAGAGGGTGTGTCCTGTACCTCATCCCCGATGGGAACAGTCAGTAGAGGGTGTGACCTGACTCTCCACGCCGATGGGAACAGAGAGGAGAGGTTATGACCTGCACCTCCTCTCCGATCGGAACAGTCAGGAGAGGGTATGTCCTGTACCTCCTCCCCAATGGGAACAGTCAGGAGAGGGAATGTCTTGTACCTCCTCCCCAACGGGAACAGTCAGTAGAGGGTATGTCCAGTAACTCCTCCCCGATGGGAACAGTGAGGAGAGGGAATGTCCTGTTCCTCCTCCCCGATGGGAACAATGAGGAGAGGGTATGTCCTGTACCTCCTCCCCGATGGGAACAGTGAGGAGAGGGAATGTCCTGTACCTCCTCCCCAATGGGAACAGTCAATAGAGGGTATGTCCTGTAACTCCTCCCCGATGGGAATAGTGAGGAGAGGGAATGTCCTGTTCCTCCTCCCCGATGGGAACAATGAGGAGAGGGTATGCCCTGTACCTCCTCCCCGATGGGAACAGTGAGGAGAGCGTGTGTCCTGTCCCTCCTCCCAGATGGGAACAGTGAGGAGAGGGCATGTCCTGTACCTCCTCCCCGATGGGAACAGTGAGGAGAATGTATGTCCTGTACCTCCTCCCCGATGGGAACAGTGAGGAGAGGGTATGTCCTGTACCTCCTCCCCGATGGGAACAGTGAGGAGAGGGAATGTCCAGCACCTCATCTCCGATGTGAACAGTGAGGAGAGGGAGTGTCCTGTACCTCTTCCCCGATGGGAACAGTGAGGAGAGGGAGTGTCCTGTACCTCTTCCCCGATGGGAACAGTGAGGAGAGGACGTGTCCTGTATCTCCTCTCCGATGGGAACAGTGAGGAGAGGGTGTGTCCTGTACCTCCTCCCCGATGGGAACAGTGAGGAGAGGGTATGTCCTGTAACTCCTCCCCGATGGGAACAGTGAGGAGAGGGTATGTCCTGTACCTCCTCCCCGATGGGAACAGTGAGGAGAGGGAATGTCCTGTCCCTCCTCCCCGATGGGAACAGTCTGGAGAGGGAATGTCCAGCACCTCATCTCCGATGGGAACTGTGAGGAGAGGGAGTGTCCTGTACCTCTTCCCCGATGGGAACAGTGAGGAGAGGACGTGTCCTGTATCTCCTCCCCGATGGGAACAGTGAGGAGAGGGTGTGTCCTGTACCTCCTCCCCGATGGGAACAGTGAGGAGAGGGAATGTCCTGTACCTCTTCCCCGATGGGAACAGTGAGGAGAGGACGTGTCCTGTATCTCCTCCCCGAAGGTAACAGTGAGGAGAGGGTGTGTCCTGTACCTCCTCCCCGATGGGAACAATGAGGTGAGGGTATGTCCTGTGCCTCATCCCCGATGGTAACAGTGAGGAGAGGGTATGTCCTGTAACTCCTCCCCGATGGGAACTGTGAAGAGAGGGTGTGTCCTGTATCTCCTCTCCGATGGGAACAGTGAGGAGAGGGTATGTCCTGTAACTCCTCCCCGATGGGAATCCTGAGGAGAGGGTATGTCCTGTAACTCCTCCCCGATGGGAACAGTGAGGAGAGTGTGTGTCCTGTAACTCCTCACCGATGAGAACAGTGAGGAGAGGGTGTGTCATTAATTCCTTCCCGATGGGAACAGTGAGAAGAGGGTATGTCCTGTACCTCCTCCCCGATGGGAACAGTGAGGAGAGGGTGTGTCCTGTAACTCCACCACGATGGGAAAAGGGAGGAGAGGGTATGTCCTGTACCTCCTCCCCGATGGGAACAGTGAGGAGAGGGTATGTACTGTAACTCCTCCCCGATGGGAACAGTGAGGAGAGGGTATGTCCTGTAACTCCTCCCCGATGGGAACAGTGAGGAGAGGGTATGTCCTGTACCTCCTCCCCGGTGGGAACAGTGAGGAGAGGGTGTGTCCTCTATCTCCTCTCCGATGGGAACAGTGAGGAGTGGGAGTGTCCTGTACCTCATCCCCGATGGAAAAAGTGAGGAGAGGGTGTATCCTGTACCTCCTCCCCGATGGGAACACTGAGGAGAGGGTGTGTCCTGTCCCTCCTCCCCGATGAGAACAGAGAGGAGAGGTTATGTCCTGTACCTCCTCACCGATGGGAACAGTCAGGAGAGGGTGTGTCCTGTACCTCCTCCCCGATGGGAACAGGGAGGAGAGGGTGTGTCCTGTACCTCATTCCCGATGGGAACAGTCAGTAGAGGGTGTGACCTGACCCTCCACGCCGATGGGAACAGAGAGGAGAGGTTATGACCTGTACCTCCTCCCCAATGGGAAGAGTCAGTAGAGGGTATGTCCTGTAATTCCTCCCCGATGGGAACAGTGAGGAGAGGGAATGTCCTGTACCTCCTCCCCGATGGGACCAATGAGGAAAGGGTATGTCCTGTACCTCCTCTCCGATGGGAACAGAGAGGAGAGGGTATGTCCTGTACCTCCTCCCCAATGGGAACAGTGAGCAGAGGGTGTGTCCTGTACCTCCTCCCCGATGGGAACAGTGAGGAGAGGGTGTGTCCTGTACCTCCTCCCCGATGGGAACAGTGAGGAGAGTGTGTGTCCTGTACCTCCTCTCCGATGGGAACAGAGAGGAGGGGTAATGTCCTGTACCTCCTCGCCGATGGGAGCAGTGAGGAGAGGGTGTGTCCTGTACCTCCTCCCCGATGGGAACAATCAGTAGACGGTATCTCCTGTACCTCCTCCCCAATGGGAACAGTCAGGAGAGGGTGTGTCCTGTACCTTCTCCCCAATTGGATCAGTCAGGAGAGGGAGTGTCCTGTACCTCCTCGCCGATGGGAACTGTCAGGAGAGGGTACGTCTTGTACCTCCTCCCCGATGGGAACAGTCAGTAGAGGGTATGTCCTGTACCTCATCCCCAATGGGAACAGTCAGGAGAGGGTGTGTCCTGTACCTCCTCCCCGATGGGAACAGTGAGGAGAGGGTATGTCCTGTACCTCCTCCCCGATCGGAACAGTGAGGAGAGTGTGTGTCCTGTACCTCCTCCCCGATGGGAACAGTGAGGAGAGGGTGTGTCCTGTACCTCATCCCCGATGGGAACAGTCAGCAGAGGGTGTGACCTGACCCTCCAAGCCGATGGGAACAGAGAGGAGAGGTTATGACCTGCACCTCCTCTCCGATCGGAACAGTCAGGTGAGGGTGTGTCTTGTACCTCCTCCCCGATGGGAACAGTCAGTAGAGGGTGTGACCTGACCCTCCACGCCGATGGGAACAGAGAGGAGAGGTTATGACCTGCACCTCCTCCCCGATGGGAACAGTCAGGAGAGGGTATGTCCTGTACCTCCTCCCCAATGGGAACAGTCAGGAGAGGGTGTGTCCTGTACCTCCTCCCCGATGGGAACAGTGAGGAGAGGGTATGTCCTGTACCTCCTCCCCGATGGGAACAGTGAGTAGAGGGTGTGTCCTGTACCTCATCCCCGATGGGAACAGTCAGTAGAGGGTGTGACCTGACTCTCCACGCCGATGGGAACAGAGAGGAGAGGTTATGACCTGCACCTCCTCTCCGATCGGAACAGTCAGGAGAGGGTATGTCCTGTACCTCCTCCCCAATGGGAACAGTCAGGAGAGGGAATGTCTTGTACCTCCTCCCCAACGGGAACAGTCAGTAGAGGGTATGTCCAGTAACTCCTCCCCGATGGGAACAGTGAGGAGAGGGAATGTCCTGTTCCTCCTCCCCGATGGGAACAATGAGGAGAGGGTATGTCCTGTACCTCCTCCCCGATGGGAACAGTGAGGAGAGGGAATGTCCTGTACCTCCTCCCCAATGGGAACAGTCAGTAGAGGGTATGTCCTGTAACTCCTCCCCGATGGGAATAGTGAGGAGAGGGAATGTCCTGTTCCTCCTCCCCGATGGGAACAATGAGGAGAGGGTATGCCCTGTACCTCCTCCCCGATGGGAACAGTGAGGAGAGGGCATGTCCTGTACCTCCTCCCCGATGGGAACAGTGAGGAGAGGGTGTGTCCTGTCCCTCCTCCCGGATGGGAACAGTGAGGAGAGGACGTGTCCTGTATCTCCTCCCCGATGGGAACAGTGAGGAGAGGGTGTGTCCTGTACCTCCTCCCCGATGGGAACAGTGAGGAGAGGGTATGTCCTGTAACTCCTCCCCGATGGGAACAGTGAGGAGAGGGAATGTCCTGTACCTCCTCCCCAATGGGAACAGTCAGGAGAGGGTGTGTCCTGTCCCTCCTCCCAGATGGGAACAGTGAGGAGAGGGCATGTCCTGTACCTCCTCCCCGATGGGAACAGTGAGGAGAGGGTGTGTCCTGTACCTCCTCCCCGATGGGAACAGTGAGGAGAGGGTATGTCCTGTAACTCCTCCCCGATGGGAACAGTGAGGAGAGGGAGTGTCCTGTACCTCCTCCCCAATGGGAACAGTCAGGAGAGGGTGTGTCCTGTCCCTCCTCCCAGATGGGAACAGTGAGGAGAGGGCATGTCCTGTACCTCCTCCCCGATGGGAACAGTGAGGAGAGGGTGTGTCCTGTCCCTCCTCCCGGATGGGAACAGTGAGGAGAGGACGTGTCCTGTATCTCCTCCCCGATGGGAACAGTGAGGAGAGGGTGTGTCCTGTACCTCCTCCCCGATGGGAACAGTGAGGAGAGGGTATGTCCTGTAACTCCTCCCCGATGGGAACAGTGAGGAGAGGGAATGTCCTGTCCCTCCTCCCCGATGGGAACAGTCTGGAGAGGGAATGTCCAGCACCTCATCTCCGATGGGAACTGTGAGGAGAGGGAGTGTCCTGTACCTCTTCCCCGATGGGAACAGTGAGGAGAGGACGTGTCCTGTATCTCCTCCCCGATGGGAACAGTCTGGAGAGGGAATGTCCAGCACCTCATCTCCGATGGGAACAGTGAGGAGAGGGAGTGTCCTGTACCTCTTCCCCGATGGGAACAGTGAGGAGAGGGAGTGTCCTGTACCTCTTCCCCGATGGGAACAGTGAGGAGAGGACGTGTCCTGTATCTCCTCCCCGATGGGAACAGTGAGGAGAGGGTGTGTCCTGTACCTCCTCCCCGATGGGAACAGTGAGGAGAGGGTATGTCCTGTAACTCCTCCCCGATGGGAACAGTGAGGAGAGGGTATGTCCTGTACCTCCTCCCCGATGGGAACAGTCTGGAGAGGGAATGTCCAGCACCTCATCTCCGATGGGAACTGTGAGGAGAGGGAGTGTCCTGTACCTCTTCCCCGATGGGAACAGTGAGGAGAGGACGTGTCCTGTATCTCCTCCCCGATGGGAACAGTGAGGAGAGGGTGTGTCCTGTACCTCCTCCCCGATGGGAACAGTGAGGAGAGGGAATGTCCTGTACCTCTTCCCCGATGGGAACAGTGAGGAGAGGACGTGTCCTGTATCTCCTCCCCGAAGGTAACAGTGAGGAGAGGGTGTGTCCTGTACCTCCTCCCCGATGGGAACAATGAGGTGAGGGTATGTCCTGTGCCTCATCCCCGATGGTAACAGTGAGGAGAGGGTATGTCCTGTAACTCCTCCCCGATGGGAACTGTGAAGAGAGGGTGTGTCCTGTATCTCCTCTCCGATGGGAACACTGAGGAGAGGGTATGTCCTGTAACTCCTCCCCGATGGGAACAGTCTGGAGAGGGAATGTCCAGCACCTCATCTCCGATGGGAACTGTGAGGAGAGGGAGTGTCCTGTACCTCTTCCCCGATGGGAACAGTGAGGAGAGGACGTGTCCTGTATCTCCTCCCCGATGGGAACAGTGAGGAGAGGGTGTGTCCTGTACCTCCTCCCCGATGGGAACAGTGAGGAGAGGGAATGTCCTGTACCTCTTCCCCGATGGGAACAGTGAGGAGAGGACGTGTCCTGTATCTCCTCCCCGAAGGTAACAGTGAGGAGAGGGTGTGTCCTGTACCTCCTCCCCGATGGGAACAATGAGGTGAGGGTATGTCCTGTGCCTCATCCCCGATGGTAACAGTGAGGAGAGGGTATGTCCTGTAACTCCTCCCCGATGGGAACTGTGAAGAGAGGGTGTGTCCTGTATCTCCTCTCCGATGGGAACAGTGAGGAGAGGGTATGTCCTGTAACTCCTCCCCGATGGGAACCCTGAGGAGAGGGTATGTCCTGTAACTCCTCCCCGATGGGAACAGTGAGGAGAGTGTGTGTCCTGTAACTCCTCACCGATGAGAACAGTGAGGAGAGGGTGTGTCATTAATTCCTCCCCGATGGGAACAGTGAGAAGAGGGTATGTCCTGTACCTCCTCCCCGATGGGAACAGTGAGGAGAGGGTGTGTCCTGTAACTCCACCACGATGGGAAAAGGGAGGAGAGGGTATGTCCTGTACCTCCTCCCCGATGGGAACAGTGAGGAGAGGGTATGTACTGTAACTCCTCCCCGATGGGAACAGTGAGGAGAGGGTATGTCCTGTAACTCCTCCCCGATGGGAACAGTGAGGAGAGGGTATGTCCTGTACCTCCTCCCCGGTGGGAACAGTGAGGAGAGGGTGTGTCCTCTATCTCCTCTCCGATGGGAACAGTGAGGAGTGGGAGTGTCCTGTACCTCATCCCCGATGGAAAAAGTGAGGAGAGGGTGTATCCTGTACCTCCTCCCCGATGGGAACACTGAGGAGAGGGTATGTCCTGTCCCTCCTCCCCGATGAGAACAGAGAGGAGAGGTTATGTCCTGTACCTCCTCACCGATGGGAACAGTCAGGAGAGGGTGTGTCCTGTACCTCCTCCCCGATGGGAACAGTGAGGAGAGGGTGTGTCCTGTACCTCATCCCCGATGGGAACAGTCAGTAGAGGGTGTGACCTGACCCTCCACGCCGATGGGAACAGAGAGGAGAGGTTATGACCTGTACCTCCTCCCCAATGGGAACAGTCAGTAGAGGGTATGTCCTGTAATTCCTCCCCGATGGGAACAGTGAGGAGAGGGAATGTCCTGTACCTCCTCCCCGATGGGACCAATGAGGAAAGGGTATGTCCTGTACCTCCTCTCCGATGGGAACAGAGAGGAGAGGGTATGTCCTGTACCTCCTCCCCAATGGGAACAGTGAGCAGAGGGTGTGTCCTGTACCTCCTCCCCGATGGGAACAGTGCGGAGAGGGTGTGTCCTGTACCTCCTCCCCGATGGGAACAGTGAGGAGAGTGTGTGTCCTGTACCTCCTCTCCGATGGGAACAGAGAGGAGGGGTAATGTCCTGTACCTCCTCGCCGATGGGAGCAGTGAGGAGAGGGTGTGTCCTGTAACTCCACCACGATGGGAAAAGGGAGGAGAGGGTATGTCCTGTACCTCCTCCCCGATGGGAACAGTGAGGAGAGGGTATGTACTGTAACTCCTCCCCGATGGGAACAGTGAGGAGAGGGTATGTCCTGTAACTCCTCCCCGATGGGAACAGTGAGGAGAGGGTATGTCCTGTACCTCCTTCCCGGTGGGAACAGTGAGGAGAGGGTGTGTCCTCTATCTCCTCTCCGATGGGAACAGTGAGGAGTGGGAGTGTCCTGTACCTCATCCCCGATGGAAAAAGTGAGGAGAGGGTGTATCCTGTACCTCCTCCCCGATGGGAACACTGAGGAGAGGGTATGTCCTGTCCCTCCTCCCCGATGAGAACAGAGAGGAGAGGTTATGTCCTGTACCTCCTCACCGATGGGAACAGTCAGGAGAGGGTGTGTCCTGTACCTCCTCCCCGATGGGAACAGTGAGGAGAGGGTGTGTCCTGTACCTCATCCCCGATGGGAACAGTCAGTAGAGGGTGTGACCTGACCCTCCACGCCGATGGGAACAGAGAGGAGAGGTTATGACCTGTACCTCCTCCCCAATGGGAACAGTCAGTAGAGGGTATGTCCTGTAATTCCTCCCCGATGGGAACAGTGAGGAGAGGGAATGTCCTGTACCTCCTCCCCGATGGGACCAATGAGGAAAGGGTATGTCCTGTACCTCCTCTCCGATGGGAACAGAGAGGAGAGGGTATGTCCTGTACCTCCTCCCCAATGGGAACAGTGAGCAGAGGGTGTGTCCTGTACCTCCTCCCCGATGGGAACAGTGAGGAGAGGGTGTGTCCTGTACCTCCTCCCCGATGGGAACAGTGAGGAGAGTGTGTGTCCTGTACCTCCTCTCCGATGGGAACAGAGAGGAGGGGTAATGTCCTGTACCTCCTCGCCGATGGGAGCAGTGAGGAGAGGGTGTGTCCTGTACCTCCTCCCCGATGGGAACAATCAGTAGACGGTATCTCCTGTACCTCCTCCCCAATGGGAACAGTCAGGAGAGGGTGTGTCCTGTACCTTCTCCCCAATTGGATCAGTCAGGAGAGGGAGTGTCCTGTACCTCCTCGCCGATGGGAACTGTCAGGAGAGGGTACGTCTTGTACCTCCTCCCCGATGGGAACAGTCAGTAGAGGGTATGTCCTGTACCTCATCCCCAATGGGAACAGTCAGGAGAGGGTGTGTCCTGTACCTCCTCCCCGATGGGAACAGTGAGGAGAGGGTATGTCCTGTACCTCCTCCCCGATCGGAACAGTGAGGAGAGTGTGTGTCCTGTACCTCCTCCCCGATGGGAACAGTGAGGAGAGGGTGTGTCCTGTACCTCATCCCCGATGGGAACAGTCAGCAGAGGGTGTGACCTGACCCTCCAAGCCGATGGGAACAGAGAGGAGAGGTTATGACCTGCACCTCCTCTCCGATCGGAACAGTCAGGTGAGGGTGTGTCTTGTACCTCCTCCCCGATGGGAACAGTCAGTAGAGGGTGTGACCTGACCCTCCACGCCGATGGGAACAGAGAGGAGAGGTTATGACCTGCACCTCCTCCCCGATGGGAACAGTCAGGAGAGGGTATGTCCTGTACCTCCTCCCCAATGGGAACAGTCAGGAGAGGGTGTGTCCTGTACCTCCTCCCCGATGGGAACAGTGAGGAGAGGGTATGTCCTGTACCTCCTCCCCGATGGGAACAGTGAGTAGAGGGTGTGTCCTGTACCTCATCCCCGATGGGAACAGTCAGTAGAGGGTGTGACCTGACTCTCCACGCCGATGGGAACAGAGAGGAGAGGTTATGACCTGCACCTCCTCTCCGATCGGAACAGTCAGGAGAGGGTATGTCCTGTACCTCCTCCCCAATGGGAACAGTCAGGAGAGGGAATGTCTTGTACCTCCTCCCCAACGGGAACAGTCAGTAGAGGGTATGTCCAGTAACTCCTCCCCGATGGGAACAGTGAGGAGAGGGAATGTCCTGTTCCTCCTCCCCGATGGGAACAATGAGGAGAGGGTATGTCCTGTACCTCCTCCCCGATGGGAACAGTGAGGAGAGGGAATGTCCTGTACCTCCTCCCCAATGGGAACAGTCAGTAGAGGGTATGTCCTGTAACTCCTCCCCGATGGGAATAGTGAGGAGAGGGAATATCCTGTTCCTCCTCCCCGATGGGAACAATGAGGAGAGGGTATGCCCTGTACCTCCTCCCCGATGGGAACAGTGAGGAGAGCGTGTGTCCTGTCCCTCCTCCCAGATGGGAACAGTGAGGAGAATGTATGTCCTGTACCTCCTCCCCGATGGGAACAGTGAGGAGAGGGTATGTCCTGTACCTCCTCCCCGATGGGAACAGTGAGGAGAATGTATGTCCTGTACCTCCTCCCCGATGGGAACAGTGAGGAGAGGGTATGTCCTGTACCTCCTCCCCGATGGGAACAGTGAGGAGAGGGTGTGTCCTGTCCCTCTTCCCCGATGGGAACAGTCTGGAGAGGGAATGTCCAGCACCTCATCTCCGATGGGAACAGTGAGGAGAGGGACTGTCCTGTACCTCTTCCCGGATGGGAACAGTGAGGAGAGGACGTGTCCTGTACCTCCTCCCCGATGGGAACAGTGAGGAGAGGGTGTGTCCTGTCCCTCCTCCCAGATGGGAACAGTGAGGAGAATGTATGTCCTGTACCTCCTCCCCGATGGGAACAGTGAGGAGAGGGTATGTCCTGTACCTCCTCCCCGATGGGAACAGTGAGGAGAGGGTGTGTCCTGTCCCTCCTCCCCGATGGGAACAGTCTGGAGAGGGAATGTCCAGCACCTCATCTCCGATGGGAACAGTGAGGAGAGGGACTGTCCTGTACCTCTTCCCGGATGGGAACAGTGAGGAGAGGACGTGTCCTGTACCTCCTCCCCGATGGGAACAGTGAGGAGAGGGTGTGTCCTGTCCCTCCTCCCAGATGGGAACAGTGAGGAGAATGTATGTCCTGTACCTCCTCCCCGATGGGAACAGTGAGGAGAGGGTATGTCCTGTACCTCCTCCCCGATGGGAACAGTGAGGAGAGGGTGTGTCCTGTCCCTCCTCCCCGATGGGAACAGTCTGGAGAGGGAATGTCCAGCACCTCATCTCCGATGGGAACAGTGAGGAGAGGGACTGTCCTGTACCTCTTCCCGGATGGGAACAGTGAGGAGAGGACGTGTCCTGTACCTCCTCCCCGATGGGAAAAGTGAGGAGAGGGTATGTCCTGTACCTCCTCCCCGATGGGAACAGTGAGGAGAGGGAATGTCCTGTCCCTCCTCCCCGATGGGAACAGTCTGGAGAGGGAATGTCCAGCACCTCATCTCCGATGGGAACTGTGAGGAGAGGGAGTGTCCTGTACCTCTTCCCCGATGGGAACAGTGAGGAGAGGACGTGTCCTGTATCTCCTCCCCGATGGGAACAGTGAGGAGAGGGTGTGTCCTGTACCTCCTCCCCGATGGGAACAGTGAGGAGAGGGAATGTCCTGTACCTCTTCCCCGATGGGAACAGTGAGGAGAGGACGTGTCCTGTATCTCCTCCCCGAAGGTAACAGTGAGGAGAGGGTGTGTCCTGTACCTCCTCCCCGATGGGAACAATGAGGTGAGGGTATGTCCTGTGCCTCATCCCCGATGGTAACAGTGAGGAGAGGGTATGTCCTGTAACTCCTCCCCGATGGGAACTGTGAAGAGAGGGTGTGTCCTGTATCTCCTCTCCGATGGGAACAGTGAGGAGAGGGTATGTCCTGTAACTCCTCCCCGATGGGAACAGTGAGGAGAGTGTGTGTCCTGTAACTCCTCACCGATGAGAACAGTGAGGAGAGGGTGTGTCATTAATTCCTCCCCGATGGGAACAGTGAGAAGAGGGTATGTCCTGTACCTCCTCCCCGATGGGAACAGTGAGGAGAGGGTGTGTCCTGTAACTCCACCACGATGGGAAAAGGGAGGAGAGGGTATGTCCTGTACCTCCTCCCCGATGGGAACAGTGAGGAGAGGGTATGTACTGTAACTCCTCCCCGATGGGAACAGTGAGGAGAGGGTATGTCCTGTAACTCCTCCCCGATGGGAACAGTGAGGAGAGGGTATGTCCTGTACCTCCTCCCCGGTGGGAACAGTGAGGAGAGGGTGTGTCCTCTATCTCCTCTCCGATGGGAACAGTGTGGAGTGGGAGTGTCCTGTACCTCATCCCCGATGGAAAAAGTGAGGAGAGGGTGTATCCTGTACCTCCTCCCCGATGGGAACACTGAGGAGAGGGTATGTCCTGTCCCTCCTCCCCGATGAGAACAGAGAGGAGAGGTTATGTCCTGTACCTCCTCACCGATGGGAACAGTCAGGAGAGGGTGTGTCCTGTACCTCCTCCCCGATGGGAACAGTGAGGAGAGGGTGTGTCCTGTACCTCATCCCCGATGGGAACAGTCAGTAGAGGGTGTGACCTGACCCTCCACGCCGATGGGAACAGAGAGGAGAGGTTATGACCTGTACCTCCTCCCCAATGGGAACAGTCAGTAGAGGGTATGTCCTGTAATTCCTCCCCGATGGGAACAGTGAGGAGAGGGAATGTCCTGTACCTCCTCCCCGATGGGACCAATGAGGAAAGGGTATGTGTTGTACCTCCTCTCCGATGGGAACAGAGAGGAGAGGGTATGTCCTGTACCTCCTCCCCAATGGGAACAGTGAGCAGAGGGTGTGTCCTGTACCTCCTCCCCGATGGGAACAGTGAGGAGAGGGTGTGTCCTGTACCTCCTCCCCGATGGGAACAGTGAGGAGAGTGTGTGTCCTGTACCTCCTCTCCGATGGGAACAGAGAGGAGGGGTAATGTCCTGTACCTCCTCGCCGATGGGAGCAGTGAGTAGAGGGTGTGTCCTGTACCTCCTCCCCGATGGGAACAATCAGTAGACGGTATGTCCTGTACCTCCTCCCCAATGGGAACAGTCAGGAGAGGGTGTGTCCTGTACCTTCTCCCCAATTGGATCAGTCAGGAGAGGGAGTGTCCTGTACCTCCTCGCCGATGGGAACTGTCAGGAGAGGGTACGTCTTGTACCTCCTCCCCGATGGGAACAGTCAGTAGAGGGTATGTCCTGTACCTCATCCCCAATGGGAACAGTCAGGAGAGGGTGTGTCCTGTACCTCCTCCCCGATGGGAACAGTGAGGAGAGGGTATGTCCTGTACCTCCTCCCCGATCGGAACAGTGAGGAGAGTGTGTGTCCTGTACCTCCTCCCCGATGGGAACAGTGAGGAGAGGGTGTGTCCTGTACCTCATCCCCGATGGGAACAGTCAGCAGAGGGTGTGACCTGACCCTCCAAGCCGATGGGAACAGAGAGGAGAGGTTATGACCTGCACCTCCTCTCCGATCGGAACAGTCAGGTGAGGGTGTGTCTTGTACCTCCTCCCCGATGGGAACAGTCAGTAGAGGGTGTGACCTGACCCTCCACGCCGATGGGAACAGAGAGGAGAGGTTATGGCCTGCACCTCCTCCCCGATGGGAACAGTCAGGAGAGGGTATGTCCTGTACCTCCTCCCCAATGGGAACAGTCAGGAGAGGGTGTGTCCTGTACCTCCTCCCCGATGGGAACAGTGAGGAGAGGGTATGTCCTGTACCTCCTCCCCGATGGGAACAGTGAGTAGAGGGTGTGTCCTGTACCTCATCCCCGATGGGAACAGTCAGTAGAGGGTGTGACCTGACTCTCCACGCCGATGGGAACAGAGAGGAGAGGTTATGACCTGCACCTCCTCTCCGATCGGAACAGTCAGGAGAGGGTATGTCCTGTACCTCCTCCCCAATGGGAACAGTCAGGAGAGGGAATGTCTTGTACCTCCTCCCCAACGGGAACAGTCAGTAGAGGGTATGTCCAGTAACTCCTCCCCGATGGGAACAGTGAGGAGAGGGAATGTCCTGTTCCTCCTCCCCGATGGGAACAATGAGGAGAGGGTATGTCCTGTACCTCCTCCCCGATGGGAACAGTGAGGAGAGGGAATGTCCTGTACCTCCTCCCCAATGGGAACAGTCAGTAGAGGGTATGTCCTGTAACTCCTCCCCGATGGGAATAGTGAGGAGAGGGAATGTCCTGTTCCTCCTCCCCGATGGGAACAATGAGGAGAGGGTATGCCCTGTACCTCCTCCCCGATGGGAACAGAGAGGAGAGCGTGTGTCCTGTCCCTCCTCCCAGATGGGAACAGTGAGGAGAATGTATGTCCTGTACCTCCTCCCCGATGGGAACAGTGAGGAGAGGGTGTGTCCTGTACCTCCTCCACGATGGGAACAGTGAGGAGTGGGAGTGTCCTGTACTTCCTCTCGATGGGAACAGTGAGGAGAGGGTGTATCCTGTCCCTCCTCCCCGATGGGAACAGTGAGGAGAGAGTATGTCCTGTGCCTCCTCCCCGATGGGAACAGTGAGGAGAGGGTGTGTCCTGTAACTCCTCCCGGATGGGAACAGTGAGGGGAGGGTATGTCCTGTAACTCCTCCCCGATGGGAACAGTGAGGAGAGGGTATGTCCTGTAACTCCTCCCCGATGGGAACAGTGAGGAGAGGGTATGTCCTGTAACTCCTCTCCGATGGGAACAGTGAGGAGAGGGTATGTCCTGTAACTCCTCCCCGATGGGAACAGTGAGGAGAGAGTGTGTCCTGTCCCTCCTACCCGATGGGAACAGTGAGGAGAGGGTATGTCCTGTAACTCCTCCCCGATGGGAACAGTGAGGAGAGGGTATGTCCTGTAACTCCTCCCCGATGGGAACAGTGAGGAGAGGGTATGTCCTGTAACTCCTCCCCGATGGGAACAGTGAGGAGAGGGTATGTCCTGTAACTCCTCTCCGATGGGAACAGTGAGGAGAGGGTATGTCCTGTAACTCCTCCCCGATGGGAACAGTGAGGACAGGGTGTGTCCTGTAACTCCTCCCCGATGGGAACAGTGAGGAGAGGGTATGTCCTGTAACTCCTCTCCGATGGGAACAGTGAGGAGAGGGTATGTCCTGTAACTCCTCCCCGATGGGAACCGTCAGTAGAGGGTATGTCCTGTACCTGCTCCCCGATGGGAACAGTCAGTAGAGGGTCTGTCCTGTACCTCCTCCCCGATGGGAACAGTCAGAAGAGGGTATATCCTGTACGTCCTCCCCGATGGGAACAGTGAGGAGAGGGTGTGTCCTGTACCTCCTCCCCGATGGGAACAGTCAGTAGAGGGTATGTCCTGTAACTCCTCCCCGATGGGAACAGTGAGGAGAGGGTATGTCCTGTAACTCCTCCCCGATGGGAACAGTCAGTAGAGGGTATGTCCTGTAACTCCTCCCCGATGGGAACAGTGAGGAGAGGGTATGTCCTGTAACTCCTCCCCGATGGGAACAGTCAGTAGAGGGTATGTCCTGTAACTCCTCCCCGATGGGAACAGTCAGTAGAGGGTATGTCCTGTAACTCCTCCCCGATGGGAACAGTGAGGAGAGGGTATGTCCTGTAACTCCTCCCCGATGGGAACAGTCAGTAGAGGGTATGTCCTGTACCTCCTCCCCGATGGGAACAGTGAGGAGAGGGTATGTCCTGTAACTCCTCCCCGATGGGAACAGTCAGTAGAGGGTATGTCCTGTAACTCCTCCCCGATGGGAACAGTGAGGAGAGGGTATGTCCTGTAACTCCTCCCCGATGGGAACAGTCAGTAGAGGGTATGTCCTGTAACTCCTCCCCGATGGGAACAGTCAGTAGAGGGTATGTCCTGTAACTCCTCCCCGATGGGAACAGTGAGGAGAGGGTATGTCCTGTAACTCCTCCCCGATGGGAACAGTCAGTAGAGGGTATGTCCTGTACTTCCTCCCCGATGGGAACAGTCAGTAGAGGGTATGTCCTGTAACTCCTCCCCGATGGGAACAGTGAGGAGAGGGTATGTCCTGTAACTCCTCCCCGATGGGAACAGTCAGTAGAGGGTATGTCCTGTAACTCCTCCCCGATGGGAACAGTCAGTAGAGGGTATGTCCTGTAACTCCTCCCCGATGGGAACAGTCAGTAGAGGGTATGTCCTGTAACTCCTCCCCGATGGGAACAGTGAGGAGAGGGAGTGTCCTGTAACTCCTCCCCGATGGGAACAGTGAGGAGAGGGTATGTCCTGTAACTCCTCCCCGATGGGAACAGTCAGGAGAGGGTATGTCCTGTAACTCCTCCCCGATGGGAACAGTGAGGAGAGGGAGTGTCCTTTACCTCCTCCCCGATGGGAACAGTGAGCAGATGGAGTGTCCTTCAACTCCTCCCCGATGGGAACAGTGAGGAGAGGGTTTGTCCTGTACCTCCTCCACGATGGGAACAGTCAGTAGAGGGTATGTCCGGTACCACCTTCCCGATGGGAACAGTGAGGAGAGTGAATGTGTTGTACCTCCTCCCCGATGGGAACAGTAAGGAGAGGGTATGTCCTGTACCTCCTCCCCGATGGGAACAGTCAGTAGAGGATACGTTCTGTACATCCTCCCCGATGAAAACTGTCAGTAGAGGGTATGTCCTGTACCTCCTCCCCGATGGGAACAGTCAGTAGAGGATACGTTCTGTACCTCCTCCCCGATGAAAACAGTCAGGAGAGGGTGTGTCCTGTACCTCCTCCCCGATGGGAACAGTCAGTAGAGGGTATGTCCGGTACCTGCTCCCCGATGGGAACAGTCAGTAGAGGGTCTGTCCTGTACCTCCTCCCCGATGGGAACAGTGAGGAGAGGGTGTGTCCTGTACCTCCTCCACGATGGGAACAGTCAGCAGAGGGTATGTCCTGTACCTCCTCCCCGATGGGAACAGTCAGTAGAGGGTATGTCCTGTACCTCCTCCCCGATGGGAACAGTGAGGAGAGGGAATGTGTTGTACCTCCTCCCCGATGGGAACAGTGAGGAGAGGGTATGTCCTGTACCTCCTCCCCGATGGGAACAGTCAGGAGAGGGTATGTCCTGTACCTCCTCCCCGATGAAAACAGTCAGTAGAGGGTATGTCCTGTACCTCCTCCCCGATGGGAACAGTCAGTAGAGGGTATATCATGTACCTCCTCCCCGATGGGAACAGTCAGTGGAGGGTATGTCCTGTACCTCCTCCCCGATGGGAACAGTGAGGAGAGGGAATGTCCTGTACATCCTCCCCGATGGGAACAGTGAGGAGAGTGTGTGTCCTGTACCTCATCCCCGATGGGAACAGTGAGGAGAGGTTGTGTCCTGTACCTCCTCCACGATGGGAACAGTGAGGAGTGGGAGTGTCCTGTACTTCCTCTCGATGGGAACAGTGAGGAGAGGGTGTATCCTGTCCCTCCTCCCCGATGGGAACAGTGAGGAGAGGGTGTATCCTGTACCTCCTCCCCGATGGGAACAGTGAGGAGAGGGTGTATCCTGTCCCTCCTCCCCGATGGGAACAGTGAGGAGAGAGTGTGTCCTGTCCCTCCTCCCCGATGGGAACAGTGAGGAGAGGACGTGTCCAGTAACTCCGCCCCGATGGGAACAGTGAGGAGAGTCTATGTCCTGTAACTCCTCCCGGATGGGAACAGTGAGGGGAGGGTATGTCTTGTAACTCCTCCCCGATGGGAACAGTGAGGAGAGGGTATGTCCTGTAACTCCTCTCCGATGGGAACAGTGAGGAGAGGGTATGTCCTGTTACTCCTCTCCGATGGGAACAGTGAGGAGAGGGTATGTCCTGTAACTCCTCCCCGATGGGAACAGTCAGTAGAGGGTATGTCCTGTAACTCCTCTCCGATGGGAACAGTTAGTAGAGGGTATGTCCTGTACCTGCTCCCCGATGGGAACAGTCAGTAGAGGGTCTGTCCTGTACCTCCTCCCCGATGGGAACAGTCAGAAGAGGGTATATCCTGTACGTCCTCCCCGATGGGAACAGTGAGGAGAGGGTGTGTCCTTCAACTCCTCCCCGATGGGAACAGTGAGGAGAGGGTTTGTCCTGTACCTCCTCCACGATGGGAACAGTCAGTAGAGGGTATGTCCTGTACCACCTTCCCGATGGGAACAGTGAGGAGAGGGAATGTGTTGTACCTCCTCCCCGATGGGAAAAGTGAGGAGAGGGTATGTCCTGTACCTCCTCCCCGATGGGAACAGTCAGTAGAGGATACGTTCTGTACCTCCTCCCCGATGAAAACAGTCAGGAGAGGGTGTGTCCTGTACCTCCTCCCCGATGGGAACAGTCAGTCGAGGGTATGTCCTGTACCTGCTCCCCGATGGGAACAGTCAGTAGAGGGTCTGTCCTGTACCTCCTCCCCGATGGGAACAGTCAGAAGAGGGTATATCCTGTACGTTCTCCCCGATGGGAACAGTGAGGAGAGGGTTTGTCCTTCAACTCCTCCCCGATGGGAACAGTGAGGAGAGGGTGTGTCCTGTACCTCCTCCACGATGGGAACAGTCAGCAGAGGGTATGTCCTGTACCACCTTCCCGATGGGAACAGTGAGGAGAGGGAATGTGTTGTACCTCCTCCCCGATGGGAACAGTGAGGAGAGGGTATGTCCTGTACCTCCTCCCCGATGGGAACAGTCAGAAGAGGATACGTTCTGTACCTCCTCCCCGATGAAAACAGTCAGTAGAGGGTATGTCCTGTACCTCCTCCCCGATGGGAACAGTCAGTAGAGGGTATATCCTGTACCTCCTCCCCGATGGGAACAGTCAGTAGAGGGTATGTCCTGTACCTCCTCCCCGATGGGAACAGTGAGGAGAGGGAATGTCCTGTACATCCTCCCCGATGGGAACAATGAGGAGAGTGTGTGTCCTGTACCTCCTCCCCGATGGGAACAGTGAGGAGCGGGTGTGTCCTGTACCTTCTCCCCGATGGGAACAGTCAGTAGAGGGTATGTCCTGTACCTCCTCCCCGATGGGAACAGTGAGGAGAGGGAATGTCCTGTACATCCTCCCCGATGGGAACAATGAGGAGAGTGTGTGTCCTGTACCTCCTCCCCGATGGGAACAGTGAGGAGCGGGTGTGTCCTGTACCTTCTCCCCGATGGGAACAGTCAGTAGAGGGCATGTCCTGTACCTCCTCCCCGATGGGAACAGTCAGTAGAGGGTATATCCTGTACCTCCTCCCCGATGGGAACTGTCAGGAGAGGGTATGTCCTGTACATCCTCCCCGATGGGAACAGTCAGTAGAGGGTATGTCCTGTACCTCCTCCCTGATGGGAACAGTCAGTAGAGGGTATATCCTGTACCTCCTCCCCTATGGGAACAGTCAGTAGAGGGTATGTCCTGAACCTCCTCCCCGATGGGAACAGTGAGGAGAGGGTGTGTCCTGTACCTCCACCCCTATGGAAACAGTCAGGAGAGGGTGTGTCCTGTACCTCCTCCCCGATGGGAACAGTCAGTAGAGGCTATGTCCTGTACCTGCTCCCCGATGGGAACAGTCAGTAGAGGGTCTGTCCTGTACCTCCTCCCCGATGGGAACAGTGAGGAGAGGGTATGTCCTGTAACTCCTCCCCGATGGGAACAGTGAGGAGAGGGTATGTCCTGTAACTCCTCCCCGATCGGAACAGTGAGGAGAGGGTATGTCCTGTAACTCCTCTCCGATGGGAACAGTGAGGAGAGGGTATGTCCTGTAACTCCTCTCCGATGGGAACAGTGAGGAGAGGGTATGTCCTGTAACTCCTCCCCGATGGGAACAGTGAGGAGAGGGTATGTCCTGTAACTCCTCTCCGATGGGAACAGTGAGGAGAGGGTATGTCCTGTAACTCCTCCCCGATGGGAACAGTGAGGAGAGAGTGTGTCCTGTCCCTCCTCCCCGATGGGAACAGTGAGGAGAGGGTATGTCCTGTACCTCCTCCCCGATGGGAACAGTGAGGAGAGGGTGTGTCCTGTAACTCCTCCCCGATGGGAACAGTGAGGAGAGGGAGTGTCCTGTAACTCCTCCCCGATGGGAACAGTGAGGAGAGGGTATGTCCTGTAACTCCTCCCCGATGGGAACAGTGAGGAGAGGGTATGTCCTGTAACTCCTCCCCGATGGGAACAGTGAGGAGAGGGTATGTCCTGTAACTCCTCCCCGATGGGAACAGTGAGGAGAGAGTATGTCCTGTAACTCCTCTCCGATGGGAACAGTGAGGAGAGGGTATGTCCTGTAACTCCTCCCCGATCGAAACAGTGAGGAGAGGGTATGTCCTGTAACTCCTCTCCGATGGGAACAGTGAGGAGAGGGTATGTCCTGTAACTCCTCCCCGATGGGAACAGTGAGGAGAGGGTATGTCCTGTAACTCCTCCCCGATGGGAACAGTGAGGAGAGGGTATGTCCTGTAACTCCTCCCCGATGGGAACAGTGACGAGAGGGTATGTCCTGTAACTCCTCCCCGATGGGAACAGTGAGGAGAGGGTATGTCCTGTAACTCCTCTCCGATGGGAACAGTGAGGAGAGGGTATGTCCTGTACCTCCTCCCCGATGGGAACAGTCAGTAGAGGGTCTGTCCTGTACCTCCTCCCCGATGGGAACAGTCAGAAGAGGGTATGTCCTGTACGTCCTCCCCGATGGGAACAGTGAGGAGAGGGTGTGTCCTTCAACTCCTCCCCGATGGGAACAGTGAGGAGAGGGTTTCTACTGTACCTCCTCCACGATGGGAACAGTCAGAAGAGGGTATATCCTGTACGTCCTCCCCGATGGGAACAGTGAGGAGAGGGTGTGTCCTTCAACTCCTCCCCGATGGGAACAGTGAGGAGAGGGTTTCTCCTGTACCTCCTCCACGATGGGAACAGTCAGTAGTGGGTATGTCCTGTACCACCTTCCCGATGGGAACAGTGAGGAGAGGGAATGTGTTGTACCTCCTCCCCGATGGGAACAGTGAGGAGAGGGTATGTCCTGTACCTCCTCCCCGATGGGAACAGTCAGTAGAGGATACGTTCTGTACCTCCTCCCCGATGAAAACTGTCAGTAGAGGGTATGTCCTGTACCTCCTCCCCGATGGGAACAGTCAGTAGAGGGTATGTCCTGTACCTGCTCCCCGATGGGAACAGTCAGTAGAGGGTCTGTCCTGTACCTCCTCCCCGATGGGAACAGTCAGTAGAGGGTGTGTCCTGTACCTCCTCCCCGATGGGAACAGTCAGAAGAGGGTATATCCTGTACGTCCTCCCCGATGGGAACAGTGAGGAGAGGGTTTGTCCTTCAACTCCTCCCCGATGGGAACAGTGAGGAGAGGGTGTGTCCTGTACCTCCTCCACGATGGGAACAGTCAGCAGAGGGTATGTCCTGTACCATCTTCCCGATGGGAACAGTGAGGAGAGGGAATGTGTTGTACCTCCTCCCCGATGGGAACAGTGAGGAGAGGGTATGTCCTGTACCTCCTCCCCGATGGGAACAGTCAGTAGAGGATACGTTCTGTACCTCCTCCCCGATGAAAACAGTCAGTAGAGGGTATGTCCTGTACCTCGTCCCCGATGGGAACAGTCAGTAGAGGGTATGTCCTGTACCTCCTCCCCGATGGGAACAGTCAGTAGAGGGTATGTCCTGTACCTCCTCCCCGATGGGAACAGTGAGGAGAGGGTGTGTCCTGCACCTCATCCCCGATGGGAACAGTGAGGAGAGGACGTGTCCTGTATCTCCTCCCCGATGGGAACAGTGAGGAGAGGTTGTGTCCTGTACCTCCTCCACGATGGGAACAGTGAGGAGTGGGAGTGTCCTGTACTTCCTCTCGATGGGAACAGTGAGGAGAGGGTGTATCCTGTCCCTCCTCCCCGATGGGAACAGTGAGGAGAGAGTGTGTCCTGTAACTCCTCCCCGATGGGAACAATAATTAGAGGGAGTGTCCTGTGCCTCCTCCCCGATGGGAACAGTGAGGAGAGTCTATGTCCTGTAACTCCTCCCGGATGGGAACAGTGAGGGGAGGGTATGTCCTGTAACTCCTCCCCGATGGGAACAGTGAGGAGAGGGTATGTCCTGTAACTCCTCCCCGATGGGAACAGTGAGGAGAGGGTATGTCCTGTAACTCCTCTCCGATGGGAACAGTGAGGAGAGGGTATGTCCTGTAACTCCTCCCCGATGGGAACAGTGAGGAGAGAGTGTGTCCTGTCCCTCCTACCCGATGGGAACAGTGAGGAGAGGGTATGTCCTGTAAATCCTCCCCGATGGGAACAGTGAGGAGAGGGTATGTCCTGTAACTCCTCCCCGATGGGAACAGTGAGGAGAGGGTATGTCCTGTAACTCCTCCCCGATGGGAACAGTGAGGAGAGGGTATGTCCTGTAACTCCTCTCCGATGGGAACAGTGAGGAGAGGGTATGTCCTGTAACTCCTCCCCGATGGGAACAGTGAGGACAGGGTGTGTCCTGTAACTCCTCCCCGATGGGAACAGTGAGGAGAGGGTATGTCCTGTAACTCCTCTCCGATGGGAACAGTGAGGAGAGGGGTATGTCCTGTAACTCCTCCCCGATGGGAACCGTCAGTAGAGGGTATGTCCTGTACCTGCTCCCCGATGGGAACAGTCAGTAGAGGGTCTGCCCTGTACCTCCTCCCTGATGGGAACAGTCAGAAGAGGGTATATCCTGTACGTCCTCCCCGATGGGAACAGTGAGGAGAGGGTGTGTCCTTCAACTCCTCCCCGATGGGAACAGTGAGGAGAGGGTTTGTCCTGTACCTCCTCCACGATGGGAACAGTCAGTAGAGGGTATGTCCGGTACCACCTTCCCGATGGGAACAGTGAGGAGAGTGAATGTGTTGTACCTCCTCCCCGATGGGAACAGTAAGGAGAGGTTATGTCCTGTACCTCCTCCCCGATGGGAACAGTCAGTAGAGGATACGTTCTGTACCTCCTCCCCGATGAAAACTGTCAGTAGAGGGTATGTCCTGTACCTCCTCCCCGATGGGAACAGTCAGTAGAGGATACGTTCTGTACCTCCTCCCCGATGAAAACAGTCAGGAGAGGGTGTGTCCTGTACCTCCTCCCCGATGGGAACAGTCAGTAGAGGGTATGTCCGGTACCTGCTCCCCGATGGGAACAGTCAGTAGAGGGTCTGTCCTGTACCTCCTCCCCGATGGGAACAGTGAGGAGAGGGTGTGTCCTGTACCTCCTCCACGATGGGAACAGTCAGCAGAGGGTATGTCCTGTACCTCCTCCCCGATGGGAACAGTCAGTAGAGGGTATGTCCTGTACCTCCTCCCCGATGGGAACAGTGAGGAGAGGGAATGTGTTGTACCTCCTCCCCGATGGGAACAGTGAGGAGAGGGTATGTCCTGTACCTCCTCCCCGATGGGAACAGTCAGGAGAGGGTATGTCCTGTACCTCCTCCCCGATGAAAACAGTCAGTAGAGGGTATGTCCTGTACCTCCTCCCCGATGGGAACAGTCAGTAGAGGGTATATCCTGTACCTCCTCCCCGATGGGAACAGTCAGTAGAGGGTATGTCCTGTACCTCCTCCCCGATGGGAACAGTGAGGAGAGGGAATGTCCTGTACATCCTCCCCGATGGGAACAGTGAGGAGAGTGTGTGTCCTGTACCTCCTCCACGATGGGAACAGTGAGGAGTGGGAGTGTCCTGTACTTCCTCTCGATGGGAACAGTGAGGAGAGGGTGTATCCTGTCCCTCCTCCCCGATGGGAACAGTGAGGAGAGGGTGTATCCTGTACCTCCTCCCCGACGGGAACAGTGAGGAGAGGGTGTGTCCTGTACCTCCACCCCGATGGGAACAGTGAGGAGAGGGTGTGTCCTGTCCCTCCTCCCCGATGGGAACAGTGAGGAGAGGACGTGTCCTGTAACTCCGCCCCGATGGGAACAGTGAGGAGAGTCTATGTCCTGTAACTCCTCCCCGATGGGAACAGTGAGGAGAGGGTATGTCCTGTAACTCCTCCCCGATGGGAACAGTGAGGAGAGGGTATGTCCTGTAACTCCTCCCCGATGGGAACAGTGAGGGGAGGGTATGTCCTGTAACTCCTCCCCGATGGGAACAGTGAGGGGAGGGTATGTCCTGTAACTCCTCCCCGATGGGAACAGTGAGGAGAGGGTATGTCCTGTAACTCCTCCCCGATGGGAACAGTGAGGAGAGGGTATGTCCTGTAACTCCTCCCCGATGGGAACAGTGAGGAGAGGGTATGTCCTGTAACTCCGCCCCGATGGGAACAGTGAGGAGAGTCTATGTCCTGTAACTCCTCCCCGATGGGAACAGTGAGGAGAGGGTATGTCCTGTAACTCCTCTCCGATGGGAACAGTGAGGAGAGGGTATGTCCTGTAACTCCTCTCCGATGGGAACAGTGAGGAGAGGGTATGTCCTGTAACTCCTCCCCGATGGGAACAGTCAGTAGAGGGTATGTCCTGTACCTGCTCCCCGATGGGAACAGTCAGTAGAGGGTCTGTCCTGTACCTCCTCCCCGATGGGAACAGTCAGAAGAGGGTATATCCTGTACGTCCTCCCCGATGGGAACAGTGAGGAGAGGGTGTGTCCTTCAACTCCTCCCCGATGGGAACAGTGAGGAGAGGGTTTGTCCTGTACCTCCTCCACGATGGGAACAGTCAGTAGAGGGTATGTCCTGTACCACCTTCCCGATGGGAACAGTGAGGAGAAGGAATGTGTTGTACCTCCTCCCCGATGGGAACAGTGAGGAGAGGGTATGTCCTGTACCTCCTCCCCGATGGGAACAGTCAGTAGAGGATACGTTCTGTACCTCCTCCCCGATGAAAACAGTCAGGAGAGGGTGTGTCCTGTACCTCCTCCCCGATGGGAACAGTCAGGAGAGGGTGTGTCCTGTACCTCCTCCCCGATGGGAACAGTCAGTAGAGGGTATGTCCTGTACCTGCTCCCCGATGGGAACAGTCAGTAGAGGGTCTGTCCTGTACCTCCTCCCCGATGGGAACAGTCAGAAGAGGGTATATCCTGTACGTCCTCCCCGATGGGAACAGTGAGGAGAGGGTTTGTCCTTCAACTCCTCCCCGATGGGAACAGTGAGGAGAGGGTGTGTCCTGTACCTCCTCCACGATGGGAACAGTCAGCAGAGGGTATGTCCTGTACCACCTTCCCGATGGGAACAGTGAGGAGAGGGAATGTGTTGTACCTCCTCCCCGATGGGAACAGTGAGGAGAGGGTATGTCCTGTACCTCCTCCCCGATGGGAACAGTCAGTAGAGGATACGTTCTGTACCTCCTCCCCGATGAAAACAGTCAGTAGAGGGTATGTCCTGTACCTCCTCCCCGATGGGAACAGTCAGTAGAGGGTATATCCTGTACCTCCTCCCCGATGGGAACAGTCAGTAGAGGGTATGTCCTGTACCTCCTCCCCGATGGGAACAGTGAGGAGAGGGAATGTCCTGTACATCCTCCCCGATGGGAACAATGAGGAGAGTGTGTGTCCTGTACCTCCTCCCCGATGGGAACAGTGAGGAGCGGGTGTGTCCTGTACCTTCTCCCCGATGGGAACAGTCAGTAGAGGGCATGTCCTGTACCTCCTCCCCGATGGGAACAGTCAGTAGAGGGTATATCCTGTACCTCCTCCCCGACGGGAACTGTCAGGAGTGGGTATGTCCTGTACATCCTCCCCGATGGGAGCAGTCAGTAGAGGGTATGTCCTGTACCTCCTCCCCGATGGGAACAGTCAGTAGAGGGTATATCCTGTACCTCCTCCCCTATGGGAACAGTCAGTAGAGGGTATGTCCTGTACCTCCTCCCCGATGGGAACAGTGAGGAGAGGGTGTGTCCTGTACCTCCACCCCTATGGGAACAGTCAGGAGAGGGTGTGTCCTGTACCTCCTCCCCGATGGGAACAGTCAGTAGAGGCTATGTCCTGTACCTGCTCCCCGATGGGAACAGTCAGTAGAGGGTCTGTCCTGTACCTCCTCCCCGATGGGAACAGTCAGAAGAGGGTATATCCTGTACGTCCTCCCCGATGGGAACAGTGAGGAGAGGGTGTGTCCTTCAACTCCTCCCCGATCGGAACAGTCAGGAGAGGGTTTGTCCTGTACCTCCTCCACGATGGGAACAGTCAGTAGAGGGTATGTCCTGTACCACCTTCCCGATGGGAACAGTGAGGAGAGGGAATGTGTTGTACCTCCTCCCCGATGGGAACAGTGAGGAGAGGGTATGTCCTGTACCTCCTCCCCGATGGGAACAGTCAGTAGAGGATAAGTTCTGTACCTCCTCCCCGATAAAAACAGTCAGTAGAGGGTATGTCCTGTACCTCCTCCCCGATGGGAACAGTCAGTAGAGGGTATATCCTGTACCTCCTCCCCGATGGGAACAGTCAGTAGAGGGTATGTCCTGTACCTCCTCCCCGATGGGAACAGTGAGGAGAGTGTCTGTCCTGTACCTCCTCCCCGATGGGAACAGTGAGGAGCGGGTGTGTCCTGTACCTTCTCCCCGATGGGAACAGTCAGTAGAGGGCATGTCCTGTACCTCCTCCCCGATGGGAACAGTGAGAAGAGGGTATGTCCGGTACCTCCTCCCCGATGGGAACAGTCAGTAGAGGGTATGTCCTGTACCTCCTCCCCGATGGGAACAGTCAGTAGAGGGTATGTCCTGTACCTCCTCCCCGATGGGAACCGTCAGTAGAGGGTATATCCTGTACCTCCTCCCCGATGGGAACAGTCAGTAGAGGGTGTGTCCCGTACCTCCTCCCCGATGGGAACAGTCAGTAGAGGGTATGTCCTGTACCTCCTCCCCGATGGGAACAGTGAGGAGAGGGAATGTCCTGTACCTCCTCCCCGATGGGAACAGTCAGTAGAGGCTATGTCCTGTACCTCCTCCCCGATGGGAACAGTCAGTAGAGGGTATGTCCTGTACCTCCTCCCCTATGGGAACAGTCAGTAGAGGGTATGTCCTGTACCTCCACCCCTATGGGAACAGTCAGGAGAGGGTGTGTCCTGTACCTCCTCCCCGATGGGAACAGTCAGTAGAGGGTATGTCCTGTACCTGCTCCCCGATGGGAACAGTCAGTAGAGGGTCTGTCCTGTACCTCCTCCCCGATGGGAACAGTCAGAAGAGGGTATATCCTGTACGTCCTCCCCGATGGGAACAGTGAGGAGAGGGTGTGTCCTTCAACTCCTCCCCGATGGGAACAGTGAGGAGAGGGTGTGTCCTTTAACTCCTCCCCGATGGGAACAGTGAGGAGAGGGTATGTCCTGTAACTCCTCCCCGATGGGAACAGTGAGGAGAGGGAGTGTCCTTTACCTCCTCCCCGATGGGAACAGTCAGAAGAGGGTATATCCTGTACGTCCTCCCCGATGGGAACAGTGAGGAGAGTGTGTGTCCTTCAACTCCTCCCCGATGGGAACAGTGAGGAGAGGGTGTGTCCTTTAACTCCTCCCCGATGGGAACAGTGAGGAGAGGGTATGTCCTGTAACTCCTCCCCGATGGGAACAGTGAGGAGAGGGAGTGTCCTTTACCTCCTCCCCGATGGGAACAGTCAGAAGAGGGTATATCCTGTACGTCCTCCCCGATGGGAACAGTGAGGAGAGGGTGTGTCCTGTACCTCCTCCCCGATGGGAACAGTCAGTAGAGGGTATATCCTGTACCTCCTCCCCGATGGGAACAGTCAGTAGAGGGCATATCCTGTACCTCCTCCCCGATGGGAACAGTCAGTAGAGGGTGTGTCCTTCAACTCCTCCCCGATGGGAACAGTGAGGAGAGGGCATGTCCTGTACCTCCTCCCCGATGGGAACAGTCAGTAGAGGGTATATCCTGTACCTCCTCCCCGATGGGAACTGTCAGGAGAGGGTATGTCCTGTACATCCTCCCCGATGGGAACAGTCAGTAGAGGGTATGTCCTGTACCTCCTCCCCGATGGGAACAGTCAGTAGAGGGTATATCCGGTACCTGCTCCCCGATGGGAACAGTCAGTAGAGGGTCTGTCCTGTACCTCCTCCCCGATGGGAACAGTGAGGAGAGGGTGTGTCCTGTACCTCCTCCACGATGGGAACAGTCAGCAGAGGGTATGTCCTGTACCTCCTCCCCGATGGGAACAGTCAGTAGAGGGTATGTCCTGTACCTCCTCCCCGATGGGAACAGTGAGGAGAGGGAATGTGTTGTACCTCCTCCCCGATGGGAACAGTGAGGAGAGGGTATGTCCTGTACCTCCTCCCCGATGGGAACAGTCAGGAGAGGGTATGTCCTGTACCTCCTCCCCGATGAAAACAGTCAGTAGAGGGTATGTCCTGTACCTCCTCCCCGATGGGAACAGTCAGTAGAGGGTATATCCTGTACCTCCTCCCCGATGGGAACAGTCAGTAGAGGGTATGTCCTGTACCTCCTCCCCGATGGGAACAGTGAGGAGAGGGAATGTCCTGTACATCCTCCCCGATGGGAACAGTGAGGAGAGTGAATGTCCTGTACATCCTCCCCGATGGGAACAGTGAGGAGAGGGAATGTCCTGTACATCCTCCCCGATGGGAACAGTGAGGAGAGGGTATGTCCTGTACCTCCTCCACGATGGGAACAGTGAGGAGTGGGAGTGTCCTGTACTTCCTCTCGATGGGAACAGTGAGGAGAGGGTGTATCCTGTCCCTCCTCCCCGATGGGAACAGTGAGGAGAGGGTGTATCCTGTACCTCCTCCCCGACGGGAACAGTGAGGAGAGGTTGTGTCCTGTCCCTCCTCCCCGATGGGAACAGTGAGGAGAGGACGTGTCCTGTAACTCCGCCCCGATGGGAACAGTGAGGAGAGTCTATGTCCTGTAACTCCTCCCCGATGGGAACAGTGAGGAGAGGGTATGTCCTGTAACTCCTCCCCGATGGGAACAGTGAGGAGAGGGTATGTCCTGTAACTCCTCCCCGATGGGAACAGTGAGGGGAGGGTATGTCCTGTAACTCCTCCCCGATGGGAACAGTGAGGGGAGGGTATGTCCTGTAACTCCTCCCCGATGGGAACAGTGAGGAGAGGGTATGTCCTGTAACTCCTCCCCGATGGGAACAGTGAGGAGAGGGTATGTCCTGTAACTCCTCCCCGATGGGAACAGTGAGGAGAGGGTATGTCCTGTAACTCCGCCCCGATGGGAACAGTGAGGAGAGTCTATGTCCTGTAACTCCTCCCCGATGGGAACAGTGAGGAGAGGGTATGTCCTGTAACTCCTCTCCGATGGGAACAGTGAGGAGAGGGTATGTCCTGTAACTCCTCTCCGATGGGAACAGTGAGGAGAGGGTATGTCCTGTAACTCCTCCCCGATGGGAACAGTCAGTAGAGGGTATGTCCTGTACCTGCTCCCCGATGGGAACAGTCAGTAGAGGGTCTGTCCTGTACCTCCTCCCCGATGGGAACAGTCAGAAGAGGGTATATCCTGTACGTCCTCCCCGATGGGAACAGTGAGGAGAGGGTGTGTCCTTCAACTCCTCCCCGATGGGAACAGTGAGGAGAGGGTTTGTCCTGTACCTCCTCCACGATGGGAACAGTCAGTAGAGGGTATGTCCTGTACCACCTTCCCGATGGGAACAGTGAGGAGAAGGAATGTGTTGTACCTCCTCCCCGATGGGAACAGTGAGGAGAGGGTATGTCCTGTACCTCCTCCCCGATGGGAACAGTCAGTAGAGGATACGTTCTGTACCTCCTCCCCGATGAAAACAGTCAGGAGAGGGTGTGTCCTGTACCTCCTCCCCGATGGGAACAGTCAGGAGAGGGTGTGTCCTGTACCTCCTCCCCGATGGGAACAGTCAGTAGAGGGTATGTCCTGTACCTGCTCCCCGATGGGAACAGTCAGTAGAGGGTCTGTCCTGTACCTCCTCCCCGATGGGAACAGTCAGAAGAGGGTATATCCTGTACGTCCTCCCCGATGGGAACAGTGAGGAGAGGGTTTGTCCTTCAACTCCTCCCCGATGGGAACAGTGAGGAGAGGGTGTGTCCTGTACCTCCTCCACGATGGGAACAGTCAGCAGAGGGTATGTCCTGTACCACCTTCCCGATGGGAACAGTGAGGAGAGGGAATGTGTTGTACCTCCTCCCCGATGGGAACAGTGAGGAGAGGGTATGTCCTGTACCTCCTCCCCGATGGGAACAGTCAGTAGAGGGTATGTCCTGTACCTCCTCCCCGATGGGAACAGTCAGTAGAGGGTATGTCCTGTACCTCCTCCCCGATGGGAACAGTGAGGAGAGGGAATGTCCTGTACATCCTCCCCGATGGGAACAATGAGGAGAGTGTGTGTCCTGTACCTCCTCCCCGATGGGAACAGTGAGGAGCGGGTGTGTCCTGTACCTTCTCCCCGATGGGAACAGTCAGTAGAGGGCATGTCCTGTACCTCCTCCCCGATGGGAACAGTCAGTAGAGGGTATATCCTGTACCTCCTCCCCGACGGGAACTGTCAGGAGTGGGTATGTCCTGTACATCCTCCCCGATGGGAGCAGTCAGTAGAGGGTATGTCCTGTACCTCCTCCCCGATGGGAACAGTCAGTAGAGGGTATATCCTGTACCTCCTCCCCTATGGGAACAGTCAGTAGAGGGTATGTCCTGTACCTCCTCCCCGATGGGAACAGTGAGGAGAGGGTGTGTCCTGTACCTCCACCCCTATGGGAACAGTCAGGAGAGGGTGTGTCCTGTACCTCCTCCCCGATGGGAACAGTCAGTAGAGGCTATGTCCTGTACCTGCTCCCCGATGGGAACAGTCAGTAGAGGGTCTGTCCTGTACCTCCTCCCCGATGGGAACAGTCAGAAGAGGGTATATCCTGTACGTCCTCCCCGATGGGAACAGTGAGGAGAGGGTGTGTCCTTCAACTCCTCCCCGATCGGAACAGTCAGGAGAGGGTTTGTCCTGTACCTCCTCCACGATGGGAACAGTCAGTAGAGGGTATGTCCTGTACCACCTTCCCGATGGGAACAGTGAGGAGAGGGAATGTGTTGTACCTCCTCCCCCGATGGGAACAGTGAGGAGAGGGTATGTCCTGTACCTCCTCCCCGATGGGAACAGTCAGTAGAGGATAAGTTCTGTACCTCCTCCCCGATAAAAACAGTCAGTAGAGGGTATGTCCTGTACCTCCTCCCCGATGGGAACAGTCAGTAGAGGGTATATCCTGTACCTCCTCCCCGATGGGAACAGTCAGTAGAGGGTATGTCCTGTACCTCCTCCCCGATGGGAACAGTGAGGAGAGTGTCTGTCCTGTACCTCCTCCCCGATGGGAACAGTGAGGAGCGGGTGTGTCCTGTACCTTCTCCCCGATGGGAACAGTCAGTAGAGGGCATGTCCTGTACCTCCTCCCCGATGGGAACAGTGAGAAGAGGGTATGTCCGGTACCTCCTCCCCGATGGGAACAGTCAGTAGAGGGTATGTCCTGTACCTCCTCCCCGATGGGAACAGTCAGTAGAGGGTATGTCCTGTACCTCCTCCCCGATGGAACCGTCAGTAGAGGGTATATCCTGTACCTCCTCCCCGATGGGAACAGTCAGTAGAGGGTGTGTCCCGTACCTCCTCCCCGATGGGAACAGTCAGTAGAGGGTATGTCCTGTACCTCCTCCCCGATGGGAACAGTGAGGAGAGGGAATGTCCTGTACCTCCTCCCCGATGGGAACAGTCAGTAGAGGCTATGTCCTGTACCTCCTCCCCGATGGGAACAGTCAGTAGAGGGTATGTCCTGTACCTCCTCCCCTATGGGAACAGTCAGTAGAGGGTATGTCCTGTACCTCCACCCCTATGGGAACAGTCAGGAGAGGGTGTGTCCTGTACCTCCTCCCCGATGGGAACAGTCAGTAGAGGGTATGTCCTGTACCTGCTCCCCGATGGGAACAGTCAGTAGAGGGTCTGTCCTGTACCTCCTCCCCGATGGGAACAGTCAGAAGAGGGTATATCCTGTACGTCCTCCCCGATGGGAAACAGTGAGGAGAGGGTGTGTCCTTCAACTCCTCCCCGATGGGAACAGTGAGGAGAGGGTGTGTCCTTTAACTCCTCCCCGATGGGAACAGTGAGGAGAGGGTATGTCCTGTAACTCCTCCCCGATGGGAACAGTGAGGAGAGGGAGTGTCCTTTACCTCCTCCCCGATGGGAACAGTCAGAAGAGGGTATATCCTGTACGTCCTCCCCGATGGGAACAGTGAGGAGAGTGTGTGTCCTTCAACTCCTCCCCGATGGGAACAGTGAGGAGAGGGTGTGTCCTTTAACTCCTCCCCGATGGGAACAGTGAGGAGAGGGTATGTCCTGTAACTCTCCCCGATGGGAACAGTGAGGAGAGGGAGTGTCCTTTACCTCCTCCCCGATGGGAACAGTCAGAAGAGGGTATATCCTGTACGTCCTCCCCGATGGGAACAGTGAGGAGAGGGTGTGTCCTGTACCTCCTCCCCGATGGGAACAGTCAGTAGAGGGTATATCCTGTACCTCCTCCCCGATGGGAACAGTCAGTAGAGGGCATATCCTGTACCTCCTCCCCGATGGGAACAGTCATTAGAGGGTGTGTCCTTCAACTCCTCCCCGATGGGAACAGTGAGGAGAGGGCATGTCCTGTACCTCCTCCCCGATGGGAACAGTCAGTAGAGGGTATATCCTGTACCTCCTCCCCGATGGGAACTGTCAGGAGAGGGTATGTCCTGTACATCCTCCCCGATGGAACAGTCAGTAGAGGGTATGTCCTGTACCTCCTCCCCGATGGGAACAGTCAGTAGAGGGTATATCCTGTACCTCCTCCCCTATGGGAACAGTCAGTAGAGGGTATGTCCTGTACTTCCTCCCCGATGGGAACAGTGAGGAGAGGGTGTGTCCTGTACATCCTCCCCTATGGGAACAGTCAGGAGAGGGTGTGTCCTGTACCTCCTCCCCGATGGGAACAGTGAGTAGAGGGTGTGTCCTGTACCTCCTCCCCGATGGGAACAGTCAGTAGAGGCTATGTCCTGTACCTGCTCCCCGATGGGAACAGTCAGTAGAGGGTCTGTCCTGTACCTCCTCCCCGATGGGAACAGTGAGGAGAGGGTGTGTCCTGTACCTCCACCCCTATGGGAACAGTCAGGAGAGGGTGTGTCCCGTACCTCCTCCCCGATGGGAACAGTCAGTAGAGGGTGTGTCCCGTACCTCCTCCCCGTTGGGAACAGTCAGTAGAGGGTGTGTCCTGTACCTCCTCCCCGTTGGGAACAGTCAGTAGAGGGTGTGTCCCGTACCTCCTCCCCGATGGGAACAGTCAGTAGAGGGTATGTCCTGTACCTCCCCTCCCCGATGGGAACAGTGAGGAGAGGGAGTGTCCTGTACCTCCTCCCCGATGGGAACAGTCAGTAGAGGCTATGTCCTGTACCTCCTCCCCGATGGGAACAGTCAGTAGAGGGTATGTCCTGTACCTCCTCCCCGATGGGAACAGTCAGTAGAGGGTATATCCTGTACCTCCTCCCCGATGGGAACTGTCAGGAGAGGGTATGTCCTGTACATCCTCCCCGATGGGAACAGTCAGTAGAGGGTATGTCCTGTACCTCCTCCCCGATGGGAACAGTCAGTAGAGGGTATATCCTGTACCTCCTCCCCTATGGGAACAGTAGGTAGAGGGTATGTCCTGTACCTCCACCCCTATGGGAACAGTCAGGAGAGGGTGTGTCCTGTACCTCCTCCCCGATGGGAACAGTCAGTAGAGGTATGTCCTGTACCTGCTCCCCGATGGGAACAGTCAGAAGAGGGTATATCCTGTACGTCCTCCCCGATGGGAACAGTGAGGAGAGTGTGTGTCCTTCAACTCCTCCCCGATGGGAACAGTGAGGAGAGGGTGTGTCCTTTAACTCCTCCCCGATGGGAACAGTGAGGAGAGGGTATGTCCTGTAACTCCTCCCCGATGGGAACAGTGAGGAGAGGGAGTGTCCTTTACCTCCTCCCCGATGGGAACAGTGAGCAGATGGAGTGTCCTGAACCTCCTCCCCGATGGGAACAGTGAAGAGAGGGAATGTCCTGTGCCTCCTCCCCGATGGGAACAGTGAGGAGAGGGTGTGTCCTGTACCTCCTCCCCGATGGGAACAGTCAGGAGAGGGTGTGTCCTGTACCTCCTCCCCGATGGGAACAGTCAGTAGAGGGTATGTCCTGTACCTCCTCCCCGATGGGAACCGTCAGTAGAGGGTATGTCCTGTACCTCCTCCCCGATGGGAACAGTCAGGAGAGGGTATGTCCAGTACATCCTCCCCGATGGGAACAGTCAGTAGAGGGTATGTCCTGTACCTCCTCCCCGATGGGAACAGTCAGGAGAGGGTATGTCCTGTACCTCCTCCCCGATGGGAACAGTGAGGAGAGGGTATGTCCTGTACCTCCTCCCCGATGGGAACAGTGAGGAGAGGGTATGTCCTGTAACTCCTCCCCGATGGGAACAGTCAGTAGAGTGTATGTCCTGTACCTCATCCCCGATGGGAACAGTGAGGAGAGGGTATGTCCTGTACCTCCTCCCCGATGGGAACAGTCAGGAGAGGGTATGTCCTGTACCTCCTCCCCGATGGGAACAGTGAGGAGAGGGTATGTCCTGTACCTCCTCCCCGATGGGAACAGTCAGGAGAGGGTGTGTCCTGTACCTCCTCCCCGACGGGAACAGTGAGGAGAGGTTGTGTCCTGTACCTCCTCCCCGATGGGAACAGTGAGGAGATGGTATGTCCTGTAACTCCTCCCCGATGGGAACAGTGAGGAGATGGTATGTCCTGTAACTCCTCCCCGATGGGAACAATAATTAGAGGGAGTGTCCTGTGCCTCCTCCCCGATGGGAACAGTGAGGAGAGGGTATGTCCTGTAACTCCTCCCCGATGGGAACAGTGAGGGGAGGGTATATCCTGTGCCTCCTCCCCGATGGGAACAGTGAGGAGAGTCTATGTCCTGTAACTCCTCCCGGATGGGAACAGTGAGGGGAGGGTATATCCTGTAACTCCTCCCCGATGGGAACAGTGAGGAGAGGGTGTGTCCTTCAACTCCTCCCCGATGGGAACAGTGAGGAGAGGGTTTGTCCTGTACCTCCTCCACGATGGGAACAGTCAGTAGAGGGTATGTCCTGTACCACCTTCCCGATGGGAACAGTGAGGAGATGGAATGTGTTGTACCTCCTCCCCGATGGGAACAGTGAGGAGAGGGTATGTCCTGTACCTCCTCCCCGACGGGAACAGTCAGTAGAGGATACGATCTGTACCTCCTCCCCGATGAAAACAGTCAGGAGAGGGTGTGTCCTGTACCTCCTCCCCGATGGGAACAGTCAGTAGAGGGTATGTCCTGTACCTCCTCCCCGATGGGAACAGTCAGTAGAGGGTATATCCTGTACCTCCTCCCCTATGGGAACAGTAGGTAGAGGGTATGTCCTGTACCTCCACCCCTATGGGAACAGTCAGGAGAGGGTGTGTCCTGTACCTCCTCCCCGATGGGAACAGTCAGTAGAGGGTATGTCCTGTACCTGCTCCCCGATGGGAACAGTCAGAAGAGGGTATATCCTGTACGTCCTCCCCGATGGGAACCTTGAGGAGAGTGTGTGTCCTTCAACTCCTCCCCGATGGGAACAGTGAGGAGAGGGAGTGTCCTTTACCTCCTCCCCGATGGGAACAGTGAGCAGATGGAGTGTCCTGAACCTCCTCCCCGATGGGAACAGTGAGGAGAGGGAGTGTCCTTTACCACCTCCCCGATGGGAACAGTGAGCAGATGGAGTGTCCTGAACCTCCTCCCCGATGGGAACAGTGAAGAGAGGGAATGTCCTGTAACTCCTCCCCGATGGGAACAGTGAGGAGAGGGTGTGTCCTGTACCTCCTCCCCGAAGGGAACAGTGAGGAGAGGGTGTGTCCCGTCCCTCCTCCCCGATGGGAACAGTGAGGAGAGGGTGTGTCCTGTACCTCCTCCCCGATGGGAACAGTCAGTAGAGGGTATGTCCTGTACCTCCTCCCCTATGGGAACAGTCAGGAGAGGGTGTGTCCTGTACCTCCTCCCCGATGGGAACAGTCAGTAGAGGGTATGTCCTGTACCTCCTCCCCGATGGGAACCGTCAGTAGAGGGTATGTCCTGTACCTCCTCCCCGATGGGAACAGTCAGGAGAGGGTATGTCCAGTACATCCTCCCCGATGGGAACAGTCAGTAGAGGGTATGTCCTGTACCTCCTCCCCGATGGGAACAGTCAGGAGAGGGTATGTCCTGTACCTCCTCCCCGATGGGAACAGTGAGGAGAGGGTATGTCCTGTACCTCCTCCCCGATGGGAACAGTGAGGAGAGGGTATGTCCTGTAACTCCTCCCCGATGGGAACAGTCAGTAGAGTGTATGTCCTGTACCTCATCCCCTATGAGAACAGTCAGGAGAGGGTGTGTCCTGTACCTCCTCCCCGATCGGAACAGTGAGGAGAGGACGTATCCTGTACCTCATCCCCGATAGGAACAGTGAGGAGAGGGTATGTCATGTACCTCCTCCCCGATGGGAACAGTGAGGAGAGGGTATGTCATGTACCTCCTCCCCGATCGGAACAGTGAGGAGAGGACGTGTCCTGTACCTCATCCCCGATAGGAACAGTGAGGAGAGGGTATGTCATGTACCGCCTCCCCGATAGGAACAGTGAGGAGAGGGTATGTCATGTACCTCCTCCCCGATGGGAACAGTGAGGAGAGGGTGTGTCCTGTACCTCCTCCCCGATGGAACAGTGAGGAGAGGGAGTTTCCTGTACCTCCACCCCGATGGGAACAGTGAGGAGAGGGTGTGTCCTGTACCTCCTCCCCGATGGGAACAGTGAGGAGAAGGTATGTCCTGTACCTCATCCCCGATGGGAACAGTCAGGAGAGGGAATGTCCTGTACCTCATCCCCGATGGGAACAGTCAGGAGAGGGTGTGTCCTGTACCTCCTCCCCGATGGGAACAGTGAGGAGAAGGTATGTCCTGTACCTCTCCCACGATGGGAACAGTGAGGAGAGGGTGTGTCCTGTAACTCCTCCCCGATGGGAACAATAATTAGAGGGAGTGTCCTGTGCCTCCTCCCCGATGGGAACAGTGAGGAGAGGGTATGTCCTGTAACTCCTCCCCGATGGGAACAGTGAGGGGAGGGTATATCCTGTGCCTCCTCCCCGATGGGAACAGTGAGGAGAGTCTATGTCCTGTAACTCCTCTCGGATGGGAACAGTGAGGGGAGGGTATATCCTGTAACTCCTCCCCGATGGGAACAGTGAGGAGAGGGTGTGTCCTTCAACTCCTCCCCGATGGGAACAGTGAGGAGAGGGTTTGTCCTGTACCTCCTCCCCGATGGGACCAGTGAGGAGAGGGTATGTCCTGTACCACCTTCCCGATGGGAACAGTGAGGAGAGGGAATGTGTTGTACCTCCTCCCCGATGGGAACAGTGAGGAGAGGGTATGTCCTGTACCTCCTCCCCGATGGGAACAGTCAGTAGAGGATACGTTCTGCACCTCCTCCCCGATGGGAACAGTCAGTAGAGGGTCTGTCCTGTACCTCCTCCCCGATGGGAACAGTCAGAAGAGGGTATATCCTGTACGTCCTCCCCGATGGGAACAGTGAGGAGAGGGTTTGTCCTTCAACTCCTCCCCGATGGGAACAGTGAGGAGAGGGTGTGTCCTGTACCTCCTCCACGATGGGAACAGTCAGCAGAGGGTATGTCCTGTACCACCTTCCCGATGGGAACAGTGAGGAGAGGGAATGTGTTGTACCTCCTCCCCGATGGGAACAGTGAGGAGAGGGTATGTCCTGTACCTCCTCCCCGATGGGAACAGTCAGGAGAGGGAGTGTCCTGTACCTCCTACCCGATGGGAACACTGAGGAGAGTGTGTGTCCTGTACCTCCTCCCCGATGGGAACACTGAGGAGTGGGTATCTCCTGTACCTCCTCCCCGATGGGAACACTGAGGAGAGTGTGTGTCCTGTACCTCCTCCCCGATGGGAACACTGAGGAGTGGGTATCTCCTGTACCTCCTCCCCGATGGGAACAGTGAGGAGCGGGTGTGTCCTGTACCTTCTCCCCGATGGGAACAGTCAGTAGAGGGCATGTCCTGTACCTCCTCCCCGATGGGAACAGTCAGTAGAGGGTATATCCTGTACCTCCTCCCCGATGGGAACTGTCAGGAGAGGGTATGTCCTGTACATCCTCCCCGATGGGAACAGTCAGTAGAGGGTATGTCCTGTACCTCCTCCCCGATGGGAACAGTCAGTAGAGGGTATATCCTGTACCTCCTCCCCGATGGGAACAGTCAGAAGAGGGTATATCCTGTACCTCCTCCCCGATGGGAACAGTCAGGAGAGGGTATATCCTGTACCTCCTCCCCGATGGGAACAGTCAGTAGAGTGTATGTCCTGTACCTCCTCCCCTATGGGAACAGTCAGGAGAGTGTGTGTCCTTCAACTCCTCCCCGATCGGAACAGTCAGGAGAGGGTTTGTCCTGTACCTCCTCCACGATGGGAACAGTCAGTAGAGGGTATGTCCTGTACCTCCTCCCCGATAAAAACAGTCAGTAGAGGGTATGTCCTGTACCTCCTCCCCGATGGGAACAGTCAGTAGAGGGTATATCCTGTACCTCCTCCCCGATTGGAACAGTCAGTAGAGGGTATGTCCTGTACCTCCTCCCCGATGGGAACAGTGAGGAGAGTGTGTGTCCTGTACCTCCTCCCCGATGGGAACAGTGAGGAGCGGGTGTGTCCTGTACCTTCTCCCCGATGGGAACAGTCAGTAGAGGGCATGTCCTGTACCTCCTCCCCGATGGGAACAGTGAGAAGAGGGTATGTCCGGTACCTCCTCCCCGATGGGAACAGTCAGTAGAGGGTATGTCCTGTACCTCCTCCCCGATGGGAACAGTCAGTAGAGGGTATGTCCTGTACCTGCTCCCCGATGGGAACCGTCAGTAGAGGGTATATCCTGTACCTCCTCCCCGATGGGAACAGTCAGTAGAGGGTGTGTCCCGTACCTCCTCCCCGATGGGAACAGTCAGTAGAGGGTATGTCCTGTACCTCCTCCCCGATGGGAACAGTGAAGAGAGGGAATGTCCTGTACCTCCTCCCCGATGGGAACAGTCAGTAGAGGCTATGTCCTGTACCTCCTCCCCGATGGGAACAGTCAGTAGAGGGTATATCCTGTACCTCCTCCCCGATGGGAACTGTCAGGAGAGGGTATGTCCTGTACATCCTCCCCGATGGGAACAGTCAGTAGAGGGTATATCCTGTACCTCCTCCCCGATGGGAACTGTCAGGAGAGGGTATGTCCTGTACATCCTCCCCGATGGGAACAGTCAGTAGAGGGTATGTCCTGTACCTCCTCCCCGATGGGAACAGTCAGTAGAGGGTATGTCCTGTACCTCCTCCCCGATGGGAACAGTGAGGAGAGGGAATGTCCTGTACCTCCTCCCCGATGGGAACAGTCAGTAGAGGGTATGTCCTGTACCTCCTCCCCGATGGGAACAGTCAGTAGAGGGTATATCCTGTACCTCCTCCCCGATGGGAACTGTCAGGAGAGGGTATGTCCTGTACATCCTCCCCGATGGGAACAGTCAGTAGAGGGTATGTCCTGTACCTCCTCCCCGATGGGAACAGTCAGTAGAGGGTATATCCTGTACCTCCTCCCCTATGGGAACAGTCAGTAGAGGGTATGTCCTGTACCTCCACCCCTATGGGAACAGTCAGGAGAGGGTGTGTCCTGTACCTCCTCCCCGATGGGAACAGTCAGTAGAGGGTATGTCCTGTACCTGCTCCCCGATGGGAACAGTCAGTAGAGGGTCTGTCCTGTACCTCCTCCCCGATGGGAACAGTCAGAAGAGGGTATATCCTGTACGTCCTCCCCGATGGGAACAGTGAGGAGAGTGTGTGTCCTTCAACTCCTCCCCGATGGGAACAGTGAGGAGAGGGTGTGTCCTTTAACTCCTCCCCGATGGGAACAGTGAGGAGAGGGTATGTCCTGTAACTCCTCCCCGATGGGAACAGTGAGGAGAGGGAGTGTCCTTTACCTCCTCCCCGATGGGAACAGTGAGCAGATGGAGTGTCCTGAACCTCCTCCCCGATGGGAACAGTGAAGAGAGGGAATGTCCTGTACCTCCTCCCCGATGGGAACAGTGAGGAGAGGGTGTGTCCTGTACCTCCTCCCCGAAGGGAACAGTGAGGAGAGGGTGTGTCCCGTCCCTCCTCCCCGATGGGAACAGTGAGGAGAGGGTGTGTCCTGTACCTCCTCCCCGATGGGAACAGTCAGTAGAGGGTATGTCCTGTACCTCCTCCCCTATGGGAACAGTCAGGAGAGGGTGTGTCCTGTACCTCCTCCCCGATGGGAACAGTCAGTAGAGGGTATGTCCTGTACCTCCTCCCCGATGGGAACCGTCAGTAGAGGGTATGTCCTGTACCTCCTCCCCGATGGGAACAGTCAGGAGAGGGTATGTCCAGTACATCCTCCCCGATGGGAACAGTCAGTAGAGGGTATGTCCTGTACCTCCTCCCCGATGGGAACAGTCAGGAGAGGGTATGTCCTGTACCTCCTCCCCGATGGGAACAGTCAGTAGAGTGTATGTCCTGTACCTCATCCCCTATGGGAACAGTCAGGAGAGGGTGTGTCCTGTACCTCCTCCCCGATGGGAACAGTGAGGAGAGGGAATGTCCTGTACCTCCTCCCCGATGGGAACAGTGAGGAGAGGGAATGTCCTGTACCTCCTCCCCGATGGGAACAGACAGTAGAGGCTATGTCCTGTACCTCCTCCCCGATGGAACAGTGAGGAGAGGGAGTGTCCTGTACCTCCTCCCCGATGGAACAGTGAGGAGAAGGTATGTCCTGTACCTCCTCCCCGACGGGAACAATAATTAGAGGGAGTGTCCTGTGCCTCCTCCCCGATGGGAACAGTGAGGAGAGGGTATGTCCTGTAACTCCTCCCCGATGGGAACAATAATTAGAGGGAGTGTCCTGTGCCTCCTCCCCGATGGGAACAGTCAGTAGAGGGTATATCCTGTACCTCCTCCCCGATGGGAACTGTCAGGAGAGGGTATGTCCTGTACATCCTCCCCGATGGGAACAGTCAGTAGAGGGTATGTCCTGTACCTCTTCCCCGATGGGAACAGTCAGTAGAGGGTATATCCTGTACCTCCTCCCCTATGGGAACAGTCAGTAGAGGGTATGTCCTGTACCTCCACCCCTATGGGAACAGTCAGGAGAGGGTGTGTCCTGTACCTCCTCCCCGATGGGAACAGTCAGTAGAGGGTATGTCCTGTACCTCCACCCCTATGGGAACAGTCAGGAGAGGGTGTGTCCTGTACCTCCTCCCCGATGGGAACAGTCAGTAGAGGGTCTGTCCTGTACCTCCTCCCCGATGGGAACAGTCAGAAGAGGGTATATCCTGTACGTCCTCCCCTATGGGAACAGTCAGTAGAGGGTATGTCCTGTACCTCCTCCCCGATGGGAACAGTCAGAAGAGGGTATATCCTGTACGTCCTCCCCGATGGGAACAGTGAGGAGAGTGTGTGTCCTTCAACTCCTCCCCGATGGGAACAGTGAGGAGAGGGTGTGTCCTTTAACTCCTCCCCGATGGGAACAGTGAGGAGAGGGTATGTCCTGTAACTCCTCCCCGATGGGAACAGTGAGGAGAGGGAGTGTCCTTTACCTCCTCCCCGATGGGAACAGTGAAGAGAGGGAATGTCCTGTACCTCCTCCCCGAAGGGAACAGTGAGGAGAGGGTGTGTCCCGTCCCTCCTCCCCGATGGGAACAGTCAGTAGAGGGTATGTCCTGTACCTCCTCCCCGATGGGAACAGTGAGGAGAGGGTATGTCCTGTAACTCCTCCCCGATGGGAACAGTGAGGAGAGGGTATGTCCTGTAACTCCTCCCCGATGGGAACAGTGAGGAGAGGGAGTGTCCTTTACCTCCTCCCCGATGGGAACAGTGAGCAGATGGAGTGTCCTGAACCTCCTCCCCTATGGGAACAGTCAGGAGAGGGTGTGTCCTGTACCTCCTCCCCGATGGGAACCGTCAGTAGAGGGTATGTCCTGTACCTCCTCCCCGATGGGAACAGTCAGGAGAGGGTATGTCCAGTACATCCTCCCCGATGGGAACAGTCAGTAGAGGGTATGTCCTGTACCTCCTCCCCGATGGGAACAGTCAGGAGAGGGTATGTCCTGTACCTCCTCCCCGATGGGAACAGTCAGTAGAGTGTATGTCCTGTACCTCATCCCCTATGGGAACAGTCAGGAGAGGGTGTGTCCTGTACCTCCTCCCCGATGGGAACAGTGAGGAGAGGGTGTGTCCTGTACCTCCTCCCCGATGGGAACAGTGAGGAGAGGGAATGTCCTGTACCTCCTCCCCGACGGGAACAGTGAGGAGAGGGTGTGTCCTGTACCTCCTCCCCGATGGACACAGTGAGGAGAGGGAATGTCCTGTACCTCCTCCCCGACGGGAACAGTGAGGAGAGGGTGTGTCCTCTACCTCCTCCCCGATGGACACAGTGAGCAGAGGGAATGTCCTGTACCTCCTCCCCGACGGGAACAGTGAGGAGAGGGTGTGTCCTGTACCTCCTCCCCGATGGGAACAGTGAGGAGAAGGTATGTCCTGTACCTCCTCCCCGATGGGAACAGTGAGGAGAGGGCGTGTCCTGTACCTCCTCCCCAATGGGAACAGTGAGGAGAGGGAATGTCCTGTATCTCCTCCCCGACGGGAACAGTTAGGAGAGGTTGTGTCCTGTAACTCCTCCCCGATGGGAACAATAATTAGAGGGAGTGTCCTGTGCCTCCTCCCCGATGGGAACAGTGAGGAGAGGGTATGTCCTGTAACTCCTCCCCGATGGGAACAGTGAGGGGAGGGTATATCCTGTGCCTCCTCCCCGATGGGAACAGTGAGGAGAGTCTATGTCCTGTAACTCCTCCCGGATGGGAACAGTGAGGGGAGGGTATATCCTGTAACTCCTCCCCGATGGGAACAGTGAGGAGAGGGTATGTCCTGTAACTCCTCCCCGATGGGAACAGTGAGCAGATGGAGTGTCCTGAACCTCCTCCCCGATGGGAACAGTGAGGAGAGGGAATGTCCTGTACCTCCTCCCCGATGGGAACAGTCAGGAGAGGGCATGTCCTGTACCTCCTCCCCTATGGGAACAGTCAGTAGAGGGTATGTCCTGTACCTCCACCCCTATGGGAACAGTCAGGAGAGGGTGTGTCCTGTACCTCCTCCCCGATGGGAACAGTCAGTAGAGGGTATGTCCTGTACCTGCTCCCCGATGGGAACAGTCAGAAGAGCGTATATCCTGTACGTCCTCCCCGATGGGAACAGTCAGTAGAGGGTCTGTCCTGTACCTCCTCCCCGATGGGAACAGTCAGGAGAGGGCATGTCCTGTACCTCCTCCCCTATGGGAACAGTCAGTAGAGGGTATGTCCTGTACCTCCACCCCTATGGGAACAGTCAGGAGAGGGTGTGTCCTGTACCTCCTCCCCGATGGGAGCAGTCAGTAGAGGGTATGTCCTGTACCTGCTCCCCGATGGGAACAGTCAGAAGAGCGTATATCCTGTACGTCCTCCCCGATGGGAACAGTCAGTAGAGGGTCTGTCCTGTACCTCCTCCCCGATGGGAACAGTCAGAAGAGGGTCTGTCCTGTACCTCCTCCCCGATGGGAACAGTCAGAAGAGGGTATATCCTGTACGTCCTCCCCGATGGGAACAGTGAGGAGAGGGAATGTCCTGTACCTCCTCCCCGATGGGAACAGTGAGGAGAGTGTGTGTCCTTTAACTCCTCCCCGATGGGAACAGTGAGGAGAGGGTATGTCCTGTAACTCCTCCCCGATGGGAACAGTGAGGAGAGGGAGTGTCCTTTACCTCCTCCCCGATGGGAACAGTGAGCAGATGGAGTGTCCTGAACCTCCTCCCCGATGGGAACAGTGAGGAGAGGGAATGTCCTGTACCACCTCCCCGATGGGAACAGTGAGCAGATGGAGTGTCCTGAACCTCCTCCCCGATGGGAACAGTGAGGAGAGGGTGTGTCCTGTACCTCCTCCCCGAAGGGAACAGTGAGGAGAGGGTGTGTCCTGTCCCTCCTCCCCGATGGGAACAGTGAGGAGAGGGTGTGTCCTGTACCTCCTCCCCGATGGGAACAGTCAGTAGAGGGTGTGTCCTGTACCTCCTCCCCGATGGGAACAGTCAGTAGAGGGTATGTCCTGTACCTCCACCCCTATGGGAACAGTCAGTAGAGGGTCTGTCCTGTACCTCCTCCCCGATGGGAACAGTCAGAAGAGGGTATATCCTGTACGTCCTCCCCTATGGGAACAGTCAGTAGAGGGTATGTCCTGTACCTCCTCCCCGATGGGAACAGTCAGAAGAGGGTATATCCTGTACGTCCTCCCCGATGGGAACAGTGAGGAGAGTGTGTGTCCTTCAACTCCTCCCCGATGGGAACAGTGAGGAGAGGGTGTGTCCTTTAACTCCTCCCCGATGGGAACAGTGAGGAGAGGGTATGTCCTGTAACTCCTCCCCGATGGGAACAGTGAGGAGAGGGAGTGTCCTTTACCTCCTCCCCGATGGGAACAGTGAGGAGAGGGAGTGTCCTTTACCTCCTCCCCGATGGGAACAGTGAAGAGAGGGAATGTCCTGTACCTCCTCCCCGAAGGGAACAGTGAGGAGAGGGTGTGTCCCGTCCCTCCTCCCCGATGGGAACAGTGAGGAGAGGGTGTGTCCTGTACCTCCTCCCCGATGGGAACAGTCAGTAGAGGGTATGTCCTGTACCTCCTCCCCTATGGGAACAGTCAGGAGAGGGTGTGTCCTGTACCTCCTCCCCGATGGGAACAGTCAGTAGAGGGTATGTCCTGTACCTCCTCCCCGATGGGAACAGTGAGGAGAGGGTATGTCCTGTAACTCCTCCCCGATGGGAACAGTGAGGAGAGGGTATGTCCTGTAACTCCTCCCCGATGGGAACAGTGAGGAGAGGGAGTGTCCTTTACCTCCTCCCCGATGGGAACAGTGAGCAGATGGAGTGTCCTGAACCTCCTCCCCTATGGGAACAGTCAGGAGAGGGTGTGTCCTGTACCTCCTCCCCGATGGGAACCGTCAGTAGAGGGTATGTCCTGTACCTCCTCCCCGATGGGAACAGTCAGGAGAGGGTATGTCCAGTACATCCTCCCCGATGGGAACAGTCAGTAGAGGGTATGTCCTGTACCTCCTCCCCGATGGGAACAGTCAGGAGAGGGTATGTCCTGTACCTCCTCCCCGATGGGAACAGTCAGTAGAGTGTATGTCCTGTACCTCATCCCCTATGGGAACAGTCAGGAGAGGGAATGTCCTGTACCTCCTCCCCGACGGGAACAGTGAGGAGAGGGTGTGTCCTGTACCTCCTCCCCGATGGACACAGTGAGGAGAGGGAATGTCCTGTACCTCCTCCCCGACGGGAACAGTGAGGAGAGGGTGTGTCCTCTACCTCCTCCCCGATGGACACAGTGAGGAGAGGGAATGTCCTGTACCTCCTCCCCGACGGGAACAGTGAGGAGAGGGTGTGTCCTGTACCTCCTCCCCGATGGGAACAGTGAGGAGAAGGTATGTCCTGTACCTCCTCCCCGATGGGAACAGTGAGGAGAGGGCGTGTCCTGTACCTCCTCCCCAATGGGAACAGTGAGGAGAGGGAATGTCCTGTACCTCCTCTCCGATGGGAACAGTGAGGAGAGGGTATGTCCTGTACCTCCTCCCCGATGGGAACAGTGAGGAGAAGGTATGTCCTGTACCTCCTCCCCGATGGGAACAGTGAGGAGAGGGCGTGTCCTGTACCTCCTCCCCGATGGGAACAGTGAGGAGAAGGTATGTCCTGTACCTCCTCCCCGATGGGAACAGTGAGGAGAGGGCGTGTCCTGTACCTCCTCCCCAATGGGAACAGTGAGGAGAGGGAATGTCCTGTATCTCCTCCCCGACGGGAACAGTTAGGAGAGGTTGTGTCCTGTAACTCCTCCCCGATGGGAACAATAATTAGAGGGAGTGTCCTGTGCCTCCTCCCCGATGGGAACAGTGAGGAGAGGGTATGTCCTGTAACTCCTCCCCGATGGGAACAATAATTAGAGGGAGTGTCCTGTGCCTCCTCCCCGATGGGAACAGTGAGGAGAGGGTATGTCCTGTAACTCCTCCCCGATGGGAACAATAATTAGAGGGAGTGTCCTGTGCCTCCTCCCCGATGGGAACAGTGAGGAGAGGGTATGTCCTGTAACTCCTCCCCGATGGGAACAGTGAGGGGAGGGTATATCCTGTGCCTCCTCCCCGATGGGAACAGTGAGGAGAGTCTATGTCCTGTAACTCCTCCCGGATGGGAACAGTGAGGGGAGGGTATATCCTGTAACTCCTCCCCGATGGGAACAGTGAGCAGATGGAGTGTCCTGAACCTCCTCCCCGATGGGAACAGTGAGGAGAGGGAATGTCCTGTACCTCCTCCCCGATGGGAACAGTCAGTAGAGTGTATGTCCTGTACCTCATCCCCTATGGGAACAGTCAGGAGAGGGTGTGTCCTGTACCTCCTCCCCGATGGGAACAGTGAGGAGAGGGTGTGTCCTGTACCTCCTCCCCGATGGGAACAGTCAGTAGAGGGTATGTCCTGTACCTGCTCCCCGATGGGAACAGTCAGAAGAGCGTATATCCTGTACGTCCTCCCCGATGGGAACAGTCAGTAGAGGGTCTGTCCTGTACCTCCTCCCCGATGGGAACAGTCAGGAGAGGGCATGTCCTGTACCTCCTCCCCTATGGGAACAGTCAGTAGAGGGTATGTCCTGTACCTCCACCCCTATGGGAACAGTCAGGAGAGGGTGTGTCCTGTACCTCCTCCCCGATGGGAACAGTCAGTAGAGGGTATGTCCTGTACCTGCTCCCCGATGGGAACAGTCAGAAGAGCGTATATCCTGTACGTCCTCCCCGATGGGAACAGTCAGTAGAGGGTCTGTCCTGTACCTCCTCCCCGATGGGAACAGTCAGAAGAGGGTCTGTCCTGTACCTCCTCCCCGATGGGAACAGTCAGAAGAGGGTATATCCTGTACGTCCTCCCCGATGGGAACAGTGAGGAGAGTGTGTGTCCTTCAACTCCTCCCCGATGGGAACAGTGAGGAGAGGGTGTGTCCTTTAACTCCTCCCCGATGGGAACAGTGAGGAGAGGGTATGTCCTGTAACTCCTCCCCGATGGGAACAGTGAGGAGAGGGAGTGTCCTTTACCTCCTCCCCGATGGGAACAGTGAGCAGATGGAGTGTCCTGAACCTCCTCCCCGATGGGAACAGTGAGGAGAGGGAATGTCCTGTACCACCTCCCCGATGGGAACAGTGAGCAGATGGAGTGTCCTGAACCTCCTCCCCGATGGGAACAGTGAGGAGAGGGTGTGTCCTGTACCTCCTCCCCGAAGGGAACAGTGAGGAGAGGGTGTGTCCTGTCCCTCCTCCCCGATGGGAACAGTGAGGAGAGGGTGTGTCCTGTACCTCCTCCCCGATGGGAACAGTCAGTAGAGGGTATGTCCTGTACCTCCTCCCCTATGGGAACAGTCAGGAGAGGGTGTGTCCTGTACCTCCTCCCCGATGGGAACCGTCAGTAGAGGGTATGTCCTGTACCTCCTCCCCTATGGGAACAGTGAGGAGAGGGAGTGTCCTGTACCTCCTCCCCGATGGGAACAGTGAGGAGAGGGTGTGTCCTGTACCTCCTCCCCGATGGGAACAGTGAGGAGAGGGTGTGTCCTGTACCTCCTCCCCGATGGGAACAGTCAGTACAGGGTATGTCCTGTACCTCCTCCCCGATGGGAACCGTCAGTAGAGGGTATGTCCTGTACCTCCTCCCCGATGGGAACAGTCAGGAGAGGGTATGTCCAGTACATCCTCCCCGATGGGAACAGTCAGTAGAGGGTATGTCCTGTACCTCCTCCCCGATGGGAACAGTCAGGAGAGTGTATGTCCTGTACCTCCTCCCCGATGGGAACAGTCAGTAGAGGGTATGTCCTGTACCTCCTCCCCGATGGGAACAGTCAGGAGAGGGTATGTCCTGTACCTCCTCCCCGACGGGAACAGTCAGTAGAGGGTATGTCCTGTACCTCCTCCCCGATGGGAACAGTCAGGAGAGGGTATGTCCTGTACCTCCTCCCCGATGGAACAGTGAGGAGAGGGAGTGTCCTGTACCTCTTCCCCGATGGGAACAGTGAGGAGAAGGTATGTCCTGTACCTCCTCCCCGATGGGAACAGTCAGGAGAGGTTGTGTCCTGTACCTCCTCCCCGATGGGAACAGTGAGGAGAGGGTGTGTCCTGTAACTCCTCCCCGATGGGAACAATAATTAGAGGGAGTGTCCTGTGCCTCCTCCCCGATGGGAACAGTGAGGAGAGGGTATGTCCTGTAACTCCTCCCCAATGGGAACAGTGAGGAGAGTGTGTGTCCTGTACCTCCTCCCGGATGGGAACAGTGAGGGGAGGGTATATCCTGTAACTCCTCCCCGATGGGAACAGTGAGGAGAGGGTATGTCCTGTAACTCCTCCCCGATGGGAACAGTGAGCAGATGGAGTGTCCTGAACCTCCTCCCCGATGGGAACAGTGAGGAGAGGGAATGTCCTGTACCTCCTCCCCGATGGGAACAGTCAGGAGAGGGTATGTCCTGTACCTCCTCCCCGATGGGAACAGTCAGGAGAGGGTATGTCCTGTACCTCCTCCCCGATGGGAACAGTCAGGAGAGGGTATGTCCTGTACCTCCTCCCCGATGGGAACCGTCAGGAGAGGGTGTGTCCTGTACCTCCTCCCCGATGGGAACAGTCAGGAGAGGGCATGTCCTGGGTGACTGATGCCGGCTTTTTGCGGCATCGCTCTTTGAAGATGTCCGGGATGCTGGAGAGTCTATTGTCCCCGATGGAGCTGAGAGACTTCACTACAGACTGCCGCTTACACCGATCCTGGTGTGGTGAGGGCATCCCCATACCAGACGCTGTGCTACCGGCTGGAATGCTCTCCAGATTTCTGTATAAATTTGCGAGTGTTTTAGGTGACGTACCAAATCCTCTCCAACTGCCAATGAAATCGAGCCACTGCAGTGACTTTACAGATCCTCAGAGATGTCGACGCCCAGGAACTTGAACCTGCTCGTCCTGGACATCAGGGAGTGGTCCCTGGCTGGGCGGCCGGCACACTCACACACTCAGACACCAGACGATGGTAGAAGCATTTCTGTGCATCTCCTGCCTCTCCGATGTAGGAATGATGGCTGCCAGTCTGCCTCGGCACCGCCTCCTTGTAAAGACTCCCAGTTTCTCTAATGTTGAGAAACCCGGTTAATTTCTTTCTCGGACGCTGCAGGGCAGAATATTGCAGTGCCGGACCCCTGGAGGCAGACAGCTGAAAGGGAAAAGCCCTCACGGTACCGCCCTGTCGTGAGGCTGGGTTAGGCGTGCTGGGAATTTGCACTTCACTGGTGCCAGAATGTGGTCACACTGCCCCCAGCACATCCTTCGTTAACGCGAAACACGCATTTCACTGCATGTTCCCGTGAGAAATGAATCGGAATCTGCAGAGCACCACGACAGGAACGCGTAAACACAGACACGCACACGGACACAGACACACACGGACACACCCACGGACACACCCACAGACAGACAGACAGGGACTCGTAAACACAGACACGTGCACACGGACATAGACACACACAGGAACACACCCACGGACAGACAGACAGGGTCGCGTAAACACAGACACGCACACGGACACAACCACGGACAGACAGACAGGGTCGCGTAAACACAGACACGCACACGGACACAACCACGGACAGACAGACAGGGACGCGTAAACACAGACACGCACACGGACACAGACACACACAGGAACACACCCACGGACACAGACAGACAGGGACGCGTAAACACAGACACACACACACACACACAGACAGACACACATACACATACATTTAAGGTAAAAATTGGATAGGTATATGGATAGGAAAGGAGTGGAGGGTTATGGGCTGAGTGCGGGTAGGTGGGACTAGGTGAGATTAAGAGTTCGGCACGGACTAGGAGGGCCGGAATGGCCTGTTTCCGTGCTGTGATTGTTATATGGTTATATGGTTATATGGTTACAGACACACACACACAGACACAGACAGACACACATACAGACACACACACACGGACACACCCAGTCTCTCACACACATACTCCTATGAGAATGGCTCATTCCACGCCCTGCTTCTCGTCTCACTTGTCCAGCTCCTCGATTCCATCGAGACACAACCCAGTTCGAAAATCATACCAGGCACCGTGGGTTTTTCAGGAAACAGACGGACAGCTGCAGCAACCCCCCCCCCCCCCCCCCCCCCCCACCCCGGAGGGTTTCTGAGCCAGGAACACTCACTCACTATTTCACTCTCTTTTTGCAGTATTTTTAAATATTTCTGATTGTAACTCACGGTAATTTTATGACGTGCACAGTACTGCTGGTAGAAAACATGGAATGTCAAGGCATATGTCAGTGATATAAACCTGACGCCGACAGATTGCCGAGGGTGCGGTATAGACCGGCACCTGCCCACAACAGCCATTAGCGCTCCTTACACTTCATACCCAGTACCCGCATCTATCCCCGCAACACTCCGGGAACTGACTATCAGAGGGGAAATAAATCAAGTTTCTTTGTTCAAACCGTTCATTCACTGACAACAAAATTCTCAAGATTGTTTAACGCCATTTCCAGTACACAGTGTAAAGGAGAACAAAATAATTGTTACCCTGGATCTGATGCAGCACAAAAACATACAGTAAGATATAGAAGACGATGATACAAACACAATAAATATCAACACACAAGATACCTTTTATACATTGATTGTATTTCTAGTATTCATTTTAAAACAAACAGCATGCAAGCAATTTAATCAAATCACAGGCCAAAAGCAAGAATACCAAGGTGATATTGACGTAAAACGGTGCTGATAATCTCAGTCCATTCATACACTGACGACAATATTCTTTTAAAAAAACATTCGGGAAATATTTCATCAAAACACCGAAGAAACAGGGAAACAACATGATATCGCTGTAAATTGGTGTGGACAGTCTGTAGCAGTCACACACACATCCCTTGCAAAATCACGGTAATAGTACAGGCTGTCTGCGCTTCCCTGCAAAACCCGGCAAATTCCCAGCCGGACTCGCCCGTATTTGCCTTGTGCCCACTTACCGCAGGTGTCTGCCTCCGGAAGAGCAGAAACTGATGCGTCTGGACCAGCCGCCTGCCTCCGGCTCCTCTCATGACATCAATCGCCGCCCCCTGATTGGAAGACGCTGATGAGAGCTCTGATTGGCCGGTGGGATCGGAGCCTGCGGTGGAAGCAATTAACCCTCTGAGACCAGGCTCTTTCCCACTGCCTCAGGGGAAAGGCACGAGGGATGGAGGTGCTGGGGTCAATCGGGGGCCCTCAGCCAGATCACTACTGCATGGTTTCCCTCTGTAGGAGCTCAATGTCGGGACTTGAGGGCCTGAGTTACAGGGGAAGGTTGAATAGGTTAGGACTTGATTCCTTCCAGCCCAGGAGAAAGAGGAGATTTGACAGAGGCATCCAAAATTATTAGGGGTATAGATAGGGTAAAAGCAAGCAGGTTTTTTCCACTGAGCTTGGGTGAAACTAAAACTGGAGTTCATCGGTTAAGACCATAAGACATAGGACTCATTGGCCATGAGGCCATTCAGCCCATTGAGCCTGCTCTGTCATTCCATCATAGGTGATGATAAGACTCCCCCACCATAGGAAACATCCTCTCCACATCCACTCTATCTGTGTCCTCTGGTCCTAGACTCCCCCACTATAGGAAACATCCTCTCCACATCCACTCTATCCGTGTCCTCTGGTCCTAGACTCCCCCACTATAGGAAACATCCTCTCCACATCCACTCTATCCGTGTCCTCTGGTCCTAGACTCACCCACTATAGGAAACATCCTCTCCACATCCACTCTATCTGTGTCCTCTGGTCCTAGACTCCTCCACTATAGGAAACATCCTCTCCACATCCACTCTATCTGTGTCCTCTGGTCCTAGACTCTCCCACTATAGGAAACATCCTCTCCACATCCACTCTATCTGTGTTCTCTGGTCCTAGACTCTCCCACTATAGGAAACATCCTCTCCACATCCACTCTATCTGTATCCTCTGGTCCTAGACTCTCCCACTATAGGAAACATCCTCTCCACATCCACTCTATCTGTATCCTCTGGTCCTAGACTCTCCCACTATAGGAAACATCCTCTCCACATCCACTCTATCCGTGTCCTCTGGTCCTAGACTCCCCCACTATAGGAAACATCCTCTCCACATCCACTCTATCTGTGTCCTCTGGTCCTAGACTCACCCACTATAGGAAACATCCTCTCCACATCCACTCTATCTGTGTCCTCTGGTCCTAGACTCCTCCACTATAGGAAACATCCTCTCCACATCCACTCTATCTATCTAGGCCTTTCAATATTTGAAAGGTTTCATTGATGACCCCCTCATTCTTCTAAACTCCAGTGAGTATAGCCCAGAGCTATCAAATTCTCCTCATATGTTAACCTGTTCTTTCCTGAAAACATTTTTTTTTTTTTGCAAACCTCCTCTGGACCCTTTTCAATGTCAGTATAGATAATGGGCCCAAAACTGCTCACTGTACTCTAACTGTGGTCTGACCAATGTCTTCTAAAGCCTCAGCAATATATCTTTGTTTCCATATTCTAGACCTATCAAAATGAATGCTAACATTACATTTGCCTTCTTCACCACAAATTCAACCTGCAAATTAACTTTTAGGGAATCCTGCATGAGGACTCTCACGTCCCTGTGCACCTCTGATTGTTTTATTTTCTCACCATTTACAACAGACTCTGCATTTTTATTCCTTCTACCAAAGTGTATGACCATTCACTTTCCAACACTGCGTTCCATCTGCCATTGCTTTGCCCATTCTCCTAATCTGTCTATGTCCTTCTGCAGATACGCTGCTTCCTCAACACCACCACCCCCTCCATCTACAAACCTGGCCCCAAAGCCATTAGTTCCATCATCCAAATCACTGACATGTAAAGTGAAAAGAATCAATCCCAACACAGACCCCTGCTGAACACCACTGGTCATCAACAGCCAACCAGATCAGCTTCCCTTTATTCCCACTTTTTGCCTTCTGCATCCAGCCTAATGCTTTATCCATGCTTGTTCTTTCCTGTAATACCATGGGCTCTTATCATGTTGAGCAGCCTCTTGTGTGGCTCTTTGTCAAAGGCCTTCTGAAAATCCAAATACACAATATCCACCGATTCTCCTTTGTCTATCCTGTTTGTTATTTCTTCAAAGAATTCCAACAGATTTGTCAGGTAAGATTTTCCCTTGAGGAAACCATGATAACTTTGGCCTATTTTTATCTTGTGCCTCTAAGTACCCTGAGACCTCATCCTTAACCATCAACTCCAACATCTTCCCGACCACTGAGGTCAAATAACTGGCCTACAGTTTTCTTTATTTTGCTTTTCTCCCTTCTCGAAGAGTGGAGTGACATTTGCAATTTTCCAGTCTTTCAGAACCATTCCAGAATCCAGGGATTTTTGAAAGATCATTACTAATGCCTCCACCATCTTTTCAGCCACCTCTTTCAGAGCCCTAGGGTGTAGACCATTTGGTCCAGGTGACTTATCTACCTTCAGACCTTTTCAGTTTCCCAAGACCCTTCTCTCTAGTTATGGAAACTTCACACACTTCATGCTTCCTGACACCTGGAACTTCCACCACAGTGTCTTCCGCAGTGAAGACTGGTGCAAGCTACTTATTCAGTTCATCTGCCATTTCCTCGTCCCCCATTACTACTTCTGCAGCATCATTTTCCAGTGCTTTGATATCCACTTTCGACTCTCTTTTACACTTGTCTACCTTCTGACCTTTCAGTTTCCAAGCACTTTCTCCCTGTAGCAGTGACTTCACTCACTTCTTCCCCCTGACACGCTTCTACTTCTGGCATCCTGCTCGAGTCTTCCACAATGAAGCAAAATGTTTACTAAGTCATTCCGCTATTTTTGTTCCCCATTACTACCTCTCCATTGCCATTTGCCATCAATCAAATATATGCTGTCATTTCTCTTTTACTCTTTATATTGTGAAAATTCTTTTGGTGTCTTTTTTTTATTATTAGCTAATTTACCTTCATATGTTATCTTTTCTCTCAATTGTTGCTGTATTGTATGCCCTCTCTTTAGCTTTTATGCTGTCTTTGACTTCTCTTGTCAGACACAGTTGTTTCATCCTTTCTTTAGAATACTTCCTCATCAATTTTCACTTTACTCCACTGTAATACTGATACATCTAACTTTAGCTTCTCTCTCTCAAATTGCAGGGTGAATTCTAGCATATTATGATCACTTCTGCCTTAGGGCTCTTTTAAGGGTGGAAGGTGAAATATTTAAGAGGCACCTGAGAGAGAACTTCTTCACTCGGGGGAGGGAGGGGGACGAGCTGACAGCAGAAATGGTGGCTCTGAGCTCGAATTCAACATTTGAGATAAGTTTGGATAAATACATGGATGGGAGGGGTATGGTCTGGGTGCAGGTCGATGGGCCCAGGCAGAATAGTTCAGCATGGACTAGATGGGCTAAAAGGCCTGTTTCTGTGTTGTAGAGCTCTAGGTCCCAGGGAGATCCCATCGGGATACAGTAAACAGTGATTCAGGGCATGCCAGCTGTCAGGTCTATTCTGTCCAGTATGCTGTGCGGGCAGTGGCTGTCAGGATGATTGGGGTCTCCCTCCCGCATTTCTGACATTTACCAGGAGTGTTGCAGACCAAGGGCTTGAAGAATTGTTGAGGATCCCCACCACCCCTCCCACAATCTCTCTGACCCACCACCCATCCCACAATCTCTCTGACCCACTACCCCTCCCACAATCTCTCTGACCCACCACCCATCCCACAATCTCTCTGACCCACCACCCCTCCCACAATCTCTCTGACCCACCACCCATCCCACAATCTCTTTGATCCACCACCAGGTACAGGAGCATGAGGACTGGGACTGTCAGACTGGGTAACAGCTTCTTCCCTCAGTCTGTGAGACTAACGGATACCCTGTCACCACTGAGGTCTCATCACCAGGACAGTGAGCTGTTTATTGTTTACCTGTGTTGTGCTCCACATGCACTTTGAGTGATAGTTTATCAGTTTATTTATGGTTCATATGTTCTGTGGTCCAGAAGAACACAGTTTCATTTGGTTGTACGTATGTATGTACAGTCAGATGAACTTGAACTTCAATCCTCGCTGAGCAAGGTGTCCATCTAAACCGGTTCAATTTGCCTGTACTTGTCCCACTTTCCTGTTAATGCATCTGTCCAAGTGCCTTTCAAATGTAATAATGGCCACCTCAACACTTCCTCATTCCACACCCTCACCACCCTCTGAAAAGCTGCTCCTTTTTCCCCTATCAATCTCCCCCTCACATCTTAGGGTATGTGTATGATCAGCCATGATCACAGTGAATGGATGTGCTGGCTAGAAGGGCCAAATGGCCTACTCCTGCACCTACTGTCTATTGTCTATTAAGCCTGTGCCCCTGGCTTTTGGGTCCCTTTTCCTGACAGCGTGTGTGAGGCTGTCTGGGTTAGAGAGTTGTTGCCCCACACCCTCCTCCTGTGTCCTCACTCTGAGGGGGTAGAATTTACAGGAGATGCGGGGGCAGCAATGAGGATTTTTACACAGGGAGTGGTGGATGCCAAGAATGGGCTAACTGTTGTCCCATGCCTTCCTCCTGCGTCCTCACACACAGAGTCTCCGAGGGGGTCAAGTTTAAAGAAGTTGTGTGGGGTGAGGATTTTTACACAGGGAGTGGTGGGTGCCAAGAATGGGCTAACTGTTGTCCCATGCCTTCCTCCTGCGTCCTCACACACAGAGTCTCCGAGGGGGTCAAGTTTAAAGAAGTTGTGTGGGGTGAGGATTTTTACACAGGGAGTGGTGGATGCCAAGAATGGGCTAACTGTTGTCCCATGCCTTCCTCCTGCGTCCTCACACACAGAGTCTCCGAGGGGGTCAAGTTTAAAGAAGTTGTGTGGGGTGAGGATTTTTACACAGGGAGTGGTGGGTGCCAAGAATGGGCTAACTGTTGTCCCATGCCTTCCTCCTGCGTCCTCACACACAGAGTCTCCGAGGGGGTCAAGTTTAAAGAAGTTGTGTGGGGTGAGGATTTTTACACAGGGAGTGGTGGGTGCCTGGGTTGGGGGTGGAGCCAGATAGGACAGGGGTGTTTAACGTGATACATGGATCGTCAGAATCGGAATCAGGTTTTCTATCTCCAGCGTATGTCGTGGAATCCGTTGTTTTGCAGCAGCTGTACATTGCGATGCATATCAATAAAGAACTGTAAATTACAATAAGAAATATATATAAAAGAAATAGTGGCATATCTAGATAGCAGTGATAGGATTGGGCCGAGCCAGCATGGATTTACCAAGGGTAAATCATGCTTGACTAATCTGTTGGAGTTTTTCGAGGATGTAACCAGGAAGTTAGACGGGGGAGATCCAGTGGATGTAGTGTACCTCGATTTTCAGAAGGCATTTGATAAGGTCCCACATAGAAGATTGGTGGGTAAAATCAAAGCTCAGGGCATTGGGGGGAAGACATTGACATGGATAGAAAACTGGTTGGCAGATAGAAAGCAAAGGGTAGCGGTGAATGGGTGTTTCTCGGAATGGCAGGTGGTGACTAGTGGGGTGCCGCAGGGCTCGGTATTGGGACCACAGCTGTTTACCATTTACGTTAACGATTTGGATGAAGGCATAGAAAATAACATCAGCAAATTTGCTGATGATACTAAGCTGGGTGGCAGTGTGACATGTGATGAGGATGTTAGGAGAATTCAGGGTGACTTGGATAGGCTGGGTGAGTGGACAGATACTTGGTAGATGGCGTTTAATGTGAATAAGTGTGAGGTTATCCACTTTGGGAGTAAGAACAGGAAGGCAGATTATTATCTGAATGGTATAGAGTTGGGTAAGGGAGTAATACAAAGAGATCTCGGAGTCCTTGTTCATCAGTCACTGAAGGTGAATGAGCAAGTGCAGCAGGCAGTGAAGAAGGCTAATGGAATGTTGGCCTTTATTACAAAGGGAACTGAGTACAAGAGCAAGGAAATCCTCTTGCATTTGTACAGAGTCCTGGTGAGACCACACCTGGAGTATTGTGTACAGTTTTGGTCTCCAGGGTTAAGGAAGGACATCCTGGCTGTAGAGGAAGTGCAGCGTAGATTCACGAGGTTAATTCCTGGGATGTCTGGACTGTCTTACGCAGAGAGGTTAGAGAGACTGGGCTTGTACACGCTGGAATTAAGGAGATTGAGAGGGGATCTGATTGAAACATATAAGATTATTAAGGAATTGGACAAGATAGAGGCAGGAAATATGTTCCAGATGCTGGGAGAGTCCAGTACCAGAGGGCATGGTTTGAGAATAAGGGGTAGGTCATTTAGGACAGAGTTAAGGAAAAACTTCTTCTCCCAGAGAGTTGTGGGGGTCTGGAATGCACTGCCTCAGAAGGTAGTGGAGGCCAATTCTCTGGATGCTTTCAAGAAGGAGCTAGATAGGTATCTTATGGATAGGGGAATCAAGGGATATGGGGACAAGGCAGGAACCGGGTATTGATAGGAATTGATCAGCCATGATCTCAAAATGGCGGTGCAGGCTCGAAGGGCCGAATGGTCTACTTCTGCACCTATTGTCTATTGTCTATAAGTGATGCAGGAGAATGAAAAAAATATAGTTGGGTAGTGTTCAGGGGTTCATTGTCCATTCAGAAATCTGACTGCAGAAGGGAAGAAGCTGTTCCTGAATCATTGAGTGTGTGACTTCAGGAGCCTGTACCTCCTCCCTGATGGTAGTGATTCCTGGATGATGGGGGTCCTTAATGGTGCATGCTTGTTTGAGGTGACCATGTGCAGACAGAAGGGGTTAGTTTGGTCAGCACTGCATGGTGGGCAGAATGGCCTATTCCTGTGCTGTTGTGGGATTTGTTCTCCGTGTTCTGATGGACTGTAGCCAAACATTACATCAGCTCTCTCACCATGACAGTTGAGGAGGGACTGAAGCCTGACATCACTTGGGTGAGTCACAGTGTCCAAGGTAAAGACCCAGACATGTCCCAACTGCTGGACAATTAGACCATATGACATAGAGTCACAATTAGGCAATTGGACCCATTGCTTCTGTCCCGCAATTCCATCATGGCCGATCAACCTCTCAACTGCATTCTGCTGCCTTCTCCCTGTAACCTTTGACTCCATTACTGATCAAGAACTGATCCTCCTCCACTTTAAATATACTCAATGACTTGGCCTCCACATTCATCTGTGACAATGAATTTCACAGAGTCACCAGCCTCTGGCTAAAGAAATTCCTCCTCATCTCTGTTCTAAAGAGACATCCTTGTATTCTGAGACTGTGCCCTCTGGTCCTAGACTCCCCCACTATTAGAAACAGCCTCTGCATGTCCACTCTACCTGGGTCTTCGATATTTGGTAGATTTTAATGATACCCCACTCCGAGATCAATCTAACCCTTCTCTCATACATAGCCCTCCATTCTTCCTTCATCCGTGTGCCCATCTGAGTTTCTTAAATTACTCTAACGTATCTGCCTTGACCACACACCCACCACTTTCTACGTAAAAGACCCACTTCTTCTGTGTTGGAGAGAGGGTGGAAAGAGAGAGAGGAGGAGGAGAGAGAGAGAGAGAAAGAGGGAGAGAGGGGGAAGGGGAAGAGAGAGTGAGAGAGAGGGGAGGGAGAGAGAGAAAAAAGAGAGAGAGAGTGGGAGAGAGAGAGAGGAGAGAGAGTGAGAAAAAGAGAGAGAGGGAGAGAGAGGGGGAGAGAGAGAGAGGTGATTGCACAGAACTGGGAAAAAATTGCAGAATGTAAACTCAGCGGGCTCCAACGTGGGCACTGGCCCCCCCCAGAAACAAGGACGATGCCTCAAGAAGACAGCATCCATCACTAAGGACCCCCCATCAGCCAGGACATGCCCTCTTCTCATCAGGTAGGAGGTACAGGAACCTGAAGACCCACAGTCGGCATTTCAGGAACAATGTCTTCTCCTCTGCCATCTCATTCCAGAATGGACAATTAACCCATCTACACAATCTTACTATATATTTTTAGCTTTCTTTTTACTCTACTTACATGAATTTTATTTATTTTTTTGGTTACCTTCCTACAGGAGAGATTGAAAGAGTACAGAGAAAATTTACAAGGATGTTACTGGGACTGGAGGACCCGAGTTATATGGAAAGACTGATGAGGTTAGAACTTCATTCCTTGGAACACAGAAGACTGAGATGAGATTTGATAGGGGTATACAAAATTATGAGGGTAAATGCAAACAGGCTTTTTCCACTGAGATTGCGTTGGGCTACACCGGAGGTCATGGGTTTAAAAGGTGAAAATTTTAACAGGAACGCGAGGGAAAATTTCTTCACTCAAGAAGGTGGTAAGAGTGTGGAACGAGCTGCCAACATAAATGGCGCATGTGAGCGCGATTTCAATGTTTCAGAGGAATTTGGACAGGTACATGTGTGGAAGGGAATGGAGGGCTATGGGTCCGGTGCAGGTCAGTGGGAGCAGGCAGGTTAGTTGGCCTGGTATGGACTAGGTGGGCTGAAGTTCCTATTTCTGTGCTGTACTTTTCTATGACTCTATCTATTTCTTATTGTAATTGACAGTATTTACGTTATTATGCAGTGACTGCAATGTACTGCTGCTGCAAAATCACAAGCTTCACGACCTCTGTATTAAACCTGATTCTGCCTCTGATTTTTTCATTAATTCAGGGATGAAATGTTGGCTGTTCAGCGGCCTTCTGTCGCTTATTTTGATGTTTTGATCTGCATGTGACAAACAAGACTAATCTTTCAAAATTCTTATTCTTAATCAGTAATCTTTAATCTCATTTCCCATCCCCTCCCCCGTCTCCATCATTAATTCTGTCCGTGTACCCTGCGTCAGACTGCCTGAGGTCACTGAATTCTCACTGCTGTTGGCGGCAAATCAGGGAGTTGCTGGCAATTTTAATTTCAGTCTGTGTGGTGACGGGACTCAAGTGCTGATCGATAGAATTGCCAGTGTGACGTCACTTCAGGAAAGTGATGAGTGAGCTCATCACTCACAGTCGCGGTGCGAACTGAGCGAGACGGAGACAAAGCAGAGTCTGCAGATCCAAACAACTCACACAAAATGCTGGGGGAGCTCAGCAGGACAGGCCGAGCCGGTGGAAGTTAATAAACTGACGATGTTTCAGGCCAAAACCTTTTATCAGGACTGGATAGGAAGGGGAGAGGCCAGAATAAAAAGGTGGGGGAGGGGGAGGCAGACAAGCTGGAAGGTGATGGGTAAAGCAGGTGGGTGGAAAGGTGAAAGGCTGGAGAGGTAGGAGACAGACCACAGGAGAAAGGGAAGATGGAGGGGTACCAGGGGGAGGTGATAGGCAGGTGAGGAAGGGGAAGGGGAAAGATTAGCAGAAAGAGAAATCAATGTTGATGCCATTAGGCTGGAGGCTACCTAGATGGAAAGTGAGATGAGGCTTCTCCCCCCTGAGAGTGGCCTCATCATGGCAGAGGAGGAGGAGGACATGAACCAATGTGTCAGAGCAGGAATGGGGATTGGAATTAGAACAGCTGGCCACTGGGAAATCCTGCTTTTTGCTGATGGAACGGAGGTGGGAGATGAAGGATATTTGACACCTCTTCACTTTCCATCCCGGATGCTGCGTGACTCATTGAGTTCCTCCCGCCATTTGTGGAGCAAATGATGGGAACCTTCGAACTTCAGCAGGAATTTATAATGATCGTGTAAAATTATTTAAGGGACAGATAAGATCGGGGCAGGAACGTTGTTTCCATCGGTGAGTGACACTAGAACTGGGGGATAGAGTCTCAGGATTTGGGGGAGTATATTTATGATTTATGCTGGAGCGAGCGGAGAAGAAAATGTTTTTTCCAGAGAGTTTGGAATCTGTGGAATCCACTGCCCAGAAAAGCCATAGAGGCTTTCTCATTGAATATACTTAAGACACAGTTTGATAGACTTTTGCACTGCAGGGGAATTAAGTGTTCTGAGGGAAAGGCAGGGAAGATGGCGCTGAGTCCATGGTCAGATCAGCCATGATCTGATTGAATGGTGGAGCAGGCCATCTCCAGCTCCTAATTCTGACGTTAGGTCACTCAGAGAGTTCTACAGTCCTTTCTGCCCATCAGCCATGAACTTATACTAACCCACTCTGCCCCCCCACCCCCCACCAGATTCTTCCCCCTCACCCACACACTTGGGCCAATCACCCCACTAATCCCACACACCGTTGGAATGTGGGTGTGAAACAGGGAACCCTGGGAAGTGAGGGAAGAGCTTGCTGTGTCTTTGGTGATGATCTTTGCATCCTCACTGGCTACAGGAATAGTACCGAGTGATTGTATGGTGGCAAATCTTGTTCCTTTGTTCATGAAAGGTAGCTGGGATAACCCAGGGAATTATTGCCCACTGGGTCATACATCAGTGGCAGGAGAATTATTGGAGAAGATTCATAGAGACAGTGTTTACGAGCATTTGGAGAAGCATAGTCTGATTAGGGATAGTCAGCATGGCTTTGTGAGGGGAAGGCCCATGATTTATGAGCCTGATTTAATTCTTTGAGAATGTGACAGAGCATGTTGATGAAGGTAAAGCATCAGATGAGGTGTATATGGAATTTAGTAAGGCATTTGATAAGGAGACCTTTCTTGGGTCTCAGCCCAAAATATAGACTGTTCATTCATTTCTATAGATGCTGCCTGACCTGCTGAGCTCCTCCAGCATTTTGTGTGTATTGCTTTGGATTTCCAGCATCCACAGAACCTCTTGTGTTTATGATTTGGTAAGGTTCCCCATGGTGGGCTCATTCAGTAAGTCATTAGGTGTGGTTTCCAGGGAAACTTGGCTGTGTGGATACACAATTGGCTTCCCACAGAAAGCAAATGGTGGCTGTAGATTGAGTGTATTCTGCCTAGGTGTCAGTGACCAGTGATGTTCCGTAGGGATGTTCCGGGTCCCCTACTCTTGGTGATGCTAATAAGTGACTTGGATGAGGAAGTGGAAGAGTGGGTTAGTCAGTTTTCAGAGGACACAAAGTTTGGTGTTGCTGTGGATAGCATAGAGGGTTCTTGTAGGTTGCTGGGCTGAGAAGTGAGAGATGAAGTTCAATCCAGCTAAGTATGAAGTGAATCATTTTGGAAGGTCGAATTTGAACGCCGGATCCAGGGCTAACAGCAGGATTCTTAGAAGTGTGGAGGAACAAAGAGATCTTGGAGTCCACATACATCGATCCCTCAAAATTGCTACACAAGTTGATGGAGTGGTTAAGAAGGTGTACGGTGTGTGAGCTTCATCAGTCAGGTGACTGAGTTAAAGAGCTGTGAGGTAATGTTGCAGTTCTATAAAACTCTGTGGGACCACACTTAGAGTATTGTCTTCAATTCTGGTTGCCTCATTATTGAAGGGACGTGGAACTTTTAGAGAGGGTGAAGAGGAGATTGCCTGGTCTAGAAAGCATGTCTTATAAGGAAAAGTTAAATGAGCTAGCACTTTACTCTTTGGAATGAAGGAGGATGAGAGGTGACCTAATGGAGGCATGCAAAATGAAAAGGTGAATGGAGGAAAATACAAGGGGATGTATGGTTAGTTTTTTACACAGAGAGTGATGTGTGTATGGAACATCCTATCAGGGCAGGGGTAGAATCAGATCCCACGAGGAGGAGAGAGAGTTATCGCAGGAGAAAAATTTGCTGCAGGAACTAGGCGAGAAGACGTGTCTGACAAGACAGAGTTGGGCTGAGGGGAAAGAGGGAAATGAAAAGAGAAACGAGGTTGAGAAGAGCAGGAACCAGAGGTTAGTGAAAAACCAGGGAACGGAGTCAGGAGAGAGAGTCAATAGTGAGGGCGGACAGAATAAAACAGGTGGGACGGACACATCAGAGGAAGATTCAAGAAAAACTATTGAAATAGAAGCAGAATATTCTGCAACTGTTCTGAGTGAGGAGACATCTGCACGAACTGCTATCGTAGGGAAGCAGTATCCATCATCAGAGAACCCCCCCCACCACCCAGGACACGCTCTCTTCTCACTGCTGCCATCAGGCAGGAGGTACAGGACCCTCAGGACTCACACCGCCAGGTTCATAAACAGTTATCCCGTCAGCCAAAAGGGATAACTTCACTCCACTTGCCCCATCACTGTCGCACAGTCCACTGACCCACTTTCAAGGACTCCTCATCTCGTTCTTGATATTTACGGTTTATTCACAGTATTTATTATTTTCTTTTTGAACTTGCAGATTGTTATCTTTTATACATAGGTTGGCTGAACGTCCAAATTGGTGCAGTCTTTCATTGATTCTACTACAGTATTCTTATTCTATGATGGATTTATTTCATATGCCCCACAAGAAAATGAATGTTAGGGTTGTATATGGTGATAAATAAGAACATAAGAAATAGGACAGGAGTGGCCATCTGGCCCTTCGAGCCTGCTCTGCCATTCAATAAGATCATGGACTCATCTCCACCTACCTGCCTATTCCCCATAATCCTTAACTTGCTTAATCCTCATGCAAAAATCTATCAAGTCAAGTGAAGTCACTTTTATTGTCATTTCGACTATAACTGCTTGTCCAGTACATAGTAAAATTGAGACAATGTTTTTCAGAACCATGGTGTTACATGACACAGTAAAAAAACTAGACTGAACTACGTAAAAAAAAACACAGAGAAAGCTACACTAGACTACAGACCTACACTGGACTGCGTAAAGTGCACAAAAACAGTGCAGGCATTACAATAAATAATAAACTGGACAGTAGGGCAAGATGTCAGTCCAGGCTTCGGGTATTGAGGAGTCTGATAGCTTGGGGAAAGAAACTGTTATATAGTCTGGTCGTGAGAGCCCGAATGCTTCAGAGCCTTTTCCCAGACGGCAGGAGGGACCATCCTTGTCTTAAATATATTTACTGAGGTAGCCTCCACTGCTTTATTGGGCAGAGAATTCCACAGATTCACCACTCTCTGGGAAAAGCAGTTACTCCTCATTCCTGTCCTAAATCTACTCCCCCAAATCTTGAAGCTATGTCCCCTAGTTCTAGTCTCACCTTCCAGTAGAGGTATATAAAGCAGAAGAGGGTGGCTAAAGTCAATATAGGTCCCTTAGAAGACAAGAAGGGGAAATTGATATTGGGTGATAAGGAAATGGCTGAGGCATTTAACGACTATTTTGTGTCAGTCTTCATGGTGGGGGACACGTCTATATGCCAAAAAAGGATGTTATGGACAAAATGGGAGGTGAGGACCTTGATAAAATCACTGTCACTAAAGAGATAGTGATGAGAAAATTAGAGGGCCTGAAGGTAGACAAGTCCCCTGGTCCTGATGGGATGCATCCCAGGGTGCTGAGGGAATTGGCAGAGGTTATAGTAGACGCGTTAGTAATCATTTAGCAAAACTCTGTAGACTCTGGGCAGGTCCTGGTGGATTGGAAGGCAGCAAATGTCACACCACTTTTAAAAAAGAATGTAGGCAAAAGATGGGCAACTATAGGCCAGTTAGCTTAACATCTGAGGTTGGAAAAATGCTTGAAGCTGTCATTAAGGAAGAAATGGCGAAACATTTAGAAAGGAATGGTTCCATTAGACAGACACAGCATGGATTCAGAAAGGGCAGGTCCTGTTTGACAACCTCACTGGAGTTCTTTGAGGACATAATGAGTGCAGTGGATAGAGGGAACAGGTGGATGCCGTACACTTGGATTTCCAGAAGGCGTTCGATAAGGTGCCGTACAAGGGAATTATAAATAAGATACGGATGCATGGAGTCGGAGCAAGTGTATTGGCATGGATAGTGGATTGGTTAACCGATACAAGGCAGAGAGTTGGTATAAATGGGTGTTTCTCCGGTTGGCAGTCAGTGGTGAGTGGGGTGTCACAGGGGTCGGTGCTGGGCCTGCAGCTGTTTACCATTTACTTTGATAATTTGGAAGAGGGGACTGAGTGTAGCTTAGCAAAATTTGCTGACGACACTAAACTGAGTGGAAAAGCAAATTGTACAGAGGATGTGGAGAGTCTGCAGTGGGATATAGATAGGTTAAGTGAGTGGGCCAAGGTCTGGCAGATGGAATACAATGTTGGTAAATGTGAGATCATCCACTTTGGAAGGAATAATAGAAGAGCAGATTATTATTTAAATGGTGAAAGATTGCTGCATGCTGTTGTGCAGAGGGATTTGGGAGTGCTTGTTCATGAATTGCAAAAAGTTGGCTTGCAGGTACAACAGGTTATTAAGAAGGCAAATGGAATGTTGGCCTTCATTGCTAGAGGGATTGTATTCAAGCAAAGGGAGGTCACGCTGCAACTATACAGGGTACTGGTGAGGCCGCACCTGGAGTACTGTGTGCAGTTCTGGTCCCCATACTTGAGGAAGGATATACTGGCTTTGGAGGCAGTGCGGAGGAGATTCACCAGGTTGATTCCAGCGATGAGGGGGTTAGACTATGAGGACAGATTGAGTCGCCTGGGACTATACTCACTGGAATTCAGTAGAATGTGAGGGGATCTTATAGAAACATATAAAATTTTGAAAAGGATAGATAAGATAGAAGTAGGAAAGTTGTTTCCATTGGTAGATGAGACTACCACTGCCTCAAGGTTTGGGGAGAAGATTTAGGATAGAGATGAGAAACTGTTTTCCCAGAGAGTGGTGAATCTGTGGAATTTTCTGCCCAGGGAAGCAGTTAGATAGGTTTTTACATAGTAGGGAATTAAGGGTTATGGGGAAAAGGCAGGTAGATGGAGCTGAGTTTATGGACAGATCAGCCATGATCTTATTGAATAGCGGGGCAGGCTCAATGGGCCGGATGGCCTACTCCTGCCCCCATTTCTTATGTTCTTATGTGTTCTATCTTTTCCTTTTTTATGACTTTTCAGTGGCCTTCTGTTGGTTTTTAAAAGCCTCCCAATACTCTAACTTCCCACTAATTTTTGCTCTATTATATGGCCTCTCTTTTTATATGTCTCCTCTCGTTAGCCATAGTTGTGTCACCTTTCCTTTCGAATGCTTCTTCCTCTTTGGGATGTACATATCCTGTGCGTTCCGAATTGCTTCCAGAATTCCAGCCATTGCTGCTCTGCCTTCATCCCTGCCAGTGTTATTTTCCAATCAGTTTTGATCAACTCCTCTCTCAAGCCTCTGTAATTCCCTTTACTCAACTGTAATACTGATACTTCTGACTTTAGCTTCTCCTTCTCAAGTTTTAGGCTGATTTCAATCATATTATAATTACTTGCCCCTAAGGGTTCTTTTAGCTTAAGCTTGCTAATCACTTTCAGTTCATTGCATAACACACAATCATAAAACACCGACGGACAGTTCAGAACAAACACCGAGAGACAGTTCAGAACAAACACAGACGGACAGTTCAGAACAAACACCGAAAGACAGTTCAGAACAAACACCGAGACACAGTTCAGAACAAACACCGAGAGACAGTTCAGAACAAACACCGACGGACAGTTCAGAACAAACACCGAGAGACAGTTCAGAACAAACACCGAGAGACAGTTCAGAACAAACACCGAGAGACAGTTCAGAAGAAACACCGAGAGACTGTTCAGAACAAACACCGAGAGACAGTTCAGAACAAACACCGAGAGACAGTTCAGAAGAAACACCGACAGACAGTTCAGAACAAAGACCGAGAGACAGTTCAGAACAAACACCGAGAGACAGTTCAGAACAAACACCGACGGACAGTTCAGAAGAAACACCGAGAGACTGTTCAGAACAAACACCGAGAGACAGTTCAGAACAAACACCGAGAGACAGTTCAGAAGAAACACCAACGGACAGTTCAGAACAAACACCGAGAGACAGTTCAGAACAAACACCGAGAGACTGTTCAGAAGAAACACCGACGGACAGTTCAGAACAAACACCGAGACACAGTTCAGAACAAACACACACAGACAGCTCAGAACAAACACCGAGACACAGTTCAGAACAAACACTGAGACACAGTTCAGAACAAACACCGACGGACAGTTCAGAACAAACACAGACAGACAGTTCAGAACAAACACCAAACAAACATCTTGAATTGAACTAAATTGAAATTACTTTAATACATCCTTCATATGCATGAGGAGTAAAAATCTTTGCACATTTAGATGGAAACATAACGTAATGTGCAATTTATAGTAATTTATAATAAAGAGTACGAGGAGTGATTAATAAGTTCGTGGCCTAAGGGAGAAGGAGTCAATTTTAGAAAACCTAGCACATTTATTTCTCAACATAGTCCCCTCCTATATTTACACACTTAGTCCAGTGGTTGTGGAGCATACAGATCTTGAACCTCCAGAAAGTGTCCACAGCAGGGGTGATTGATAAATTTGTGGCCTAGGGTAGAAGGAGATGAGTTATACAGCTCTCGTTACATGCACATGCAGTTCAACTCTTTGAGTGATTATGCAGAAAGTTTGAAGTTTATAACTGATCTCCTTCTACCTTAGGCCACAAACTTATCATTCACCCCGATGAGTTATTAACCGAGGAGTTATTTAACTTGTTATATACATTAATGATCTGGATGATGGGGTGGTAAATTAGATCAGTAAGTATGCAGATGATACTAAGATAGGTGGCGTTGTGGATAATGAAGTAGGTTTTCAAAGCTTGCAGAGAGATTTAGGCCAGTTAGAAGAGTGGGCTGAAAGATGACAGATGGAGTTTAATGCTGATAAGTGTGAGGTGCTACATTTTGGTAGGAATAATCCAAATAGGACATACATGGTAAATGGTAGGGCATTGAGGAATGCAGTAGAACAGAGTGATCTAGGAATAATGGTGCATAGTTCCCTCAAGGTGGAATCTCATGTGGATAGGGTGGTGAAGAAAGCTTTTGGTACGCTGGCCTTTATAAATCAGAGCATTGAGTGTAGGATTTGGGATATAATGTTAAAATTGTACAAGGCATTGGTGAGGCCAAATTTGGAGTATTGTGTACAGTTCTGGCCACCGAATTATAGGAAATATGTCAACAAAATAGAGAGAGTACAGAGAAGATTTACTAGGATGTTACCTGGGTTTCAGCACCTAAGTTACAGGGAAAGGTTGAACAAGTTAGGTCTTTATTCTTTGGAGCGTAAAAGGTTGAGGGGGGACTTGATAGAGGTATTTAAAATTATGAGGGGGATACATAGTTGACGTAGATAGGCTTTTTCAATTAAGTGTAGGGGAGATGTAAACAAGAGTACATGAGTTGAGACTTAGGGGGCAAAAGTTTAGGGGTAACACGAGGGGAAATTTCTTTACTCAGAGAGTGATAGCTGTGTGGAACGAGCTTCCAGTAGAAGTGGTAGAGGCAGGTTCGGTATTGTCATTTAAAGTAAAGTTGGATAGGTATATGGACAGGAAAGGAATGGAGGGTTATGGGCTGAGTGTAGGTCGGTGGGACTAGGTGAGAGTAAGCATTCAGTACGGACTAGAAGGGCCGAGATGGCCTGTTTCCGTGCTGTAATTGTTCTATGGTTATAATTATGTGGTTATTCTGTGGGCGAGAGCAAGTTACACAAATGACATATTGCCTCCCAGGTGCCGGGGTCTGGGATATTTCAGATTGAGTTACATTGTTAAGCGGAAGGGTGAACAACCTGCAGTTGTGATCCATGTAGGTACCAATGACATGGGTAGGAAGGGTGAGGAGGTTATTCATAGTGAGTTTAGGGAGTTAGGTGCTAAGTTAAAGGGCAGGACCTCCAGGGTTGTGATCTCAGGATTGCTATGCATGCCATGTGCGACTGAGGCCAGAACTAGGAAGATTACATGGTTTGATATGTGGCTAAAGAGTTGGTGTAGAAGGGAGGGCATATGATTTTTGGATCATTGGGCTCTCTTCCAGGGAAGGTAGGGCCTGTACAGAGGGATGGTTTGCACCTGAACTGAGCGGGGGGGTAGGGGGGGGAGGAACTAGTGTCCTTGTGGGAAGGTTTGCTTGTGCTGCACGGTGGGGTTTAAACTAGAGTCACAGGGGGATGGGAACCAGCATGCCAGAACAGTTAGTGGAGAGGTTGTGGAGGCAGGTGCTGGTAAGACTTCAGACAAAGTCAGGAATGAAAAGGTTGAGCATGGTGCGACTAGTCTCCTGAGCTGCTTGTATTTCAATGCAAGAAGTATCGTAGGAAAGTCAGATGAGCTCAGAGCATGGATCAACACCAGGAATTATGACATTGTAGTCATTAGTGAGATATGGTTGCAGGAGGGACAGGACAGGAGCTCAATATTCTGGAATTCTGTTGTTTTAGATGTGACAGAGCGGGAGGGATTAAAGGAGGAAGGGTTGTGTTACTCGTCAGGGAAAATACACAGCAGTGCTCTGTCAGGACAGACCGAAGAACCCATTTTGTGAGGTGTTGTGAGAACTGAGAACTGAGAATTAAGAAAGGTACGGCCATGTTTATTATTGGGTTACAGACCACCCACCCAACAGTCTGAGGGATTTAGAGGACCAAATTTGTAGAGAACACAGACTATTGGATGAAACATAAGATTGTTTCAATAGATTATTTTAACTTTCCAGATATTGACTGGGAATTTCAAACTGTAAAAGGACTAGATGGGATAAAGTTTGTCAAATGTGTTTGGGAACGTTTCCTTCATCAGTATGTAGACGCCCCAAATAGAGAGCATGGATACTGGATCTGCTATTAGAGAATGAGACAGGGCAAGTGACAGAAGCTTGAATCAGTATCTAGTGACAGCAATGCCATTAGTTTCAAAGTAAATATGCAAAAAAAAAGATCTGGTCCACTGGTTGAGATTCTACATTGGAGAAAGGTGAATTTTGATGGTATGATAAATGATCTGGCAAGTGTGGATTGGGACAGGCTGTTTTCTGACAAAGGTGTACAGTACTTGGAAAATAGGAGGCCTTCAAAAATAAAATTTTGAGTGTACAAAACTTGTTTGTGCCTGTCAGAATAAAAGGAAAAGGTAACAGGTGTAGGGAAACATGGTTTTCAAAATATATTGAGGCATTGTTTAAGAGAAAAAAGGAGGTGGATAGCAGGTAGAGGCAGATAGGAATAGATGAGGTGCTTATGGAGTATCAGAAATGAAAGACAACACAAGAAATAATTCAGGAGGAATAAAAGAAGACATGAGGTTGCTCTTGTGGTCAAGGTGAAGGAGAATCTACAGATATGTTAAGGAAAAGGGATTGCAAGGGACAAGATTGGTCATCCGGAAGATTAGAATGGTAATCATGTGTGGAGTCAAAACAGATGGGGAATATCTTAATTATTTTTGTATTAATCTGTATTTACTGAGGAGACAGACAGAGTCTATAGAAGTGAGGTAAAGCACAATCAACTTTGTGGACCCTGTACAGATTACTGAGAAGGTGTTTCTGTCCGAAGGCAAATCAGGATGGATAAATACACGGGGCCTGACAAGGTGATCCCTCAGACCCTACAGGAGGCAAGTGCAGAAATTGTTGGGGCCCTAGCAGAGATATTTAAATCATCTTTAGTGACAGGTGCGGTGCCAGAGGATTGGAGGATAGCCAGTGTTGTTCTGCTGTTTAAAGAAGTCTCTAAACAGAAACCAGGAAATTATAGTCAAGTGAGTCTGATATCAGATGTAGGAAAGTTATTGGAAAGTATTCTAAGGGACCAGATATGTATATATTTGCATAGACATGGACTGATTAAGGATGGTCAGCATGGCTTCATGTCTGGTAGGTCTTGTCTAACTAATCTTGTAGTATTTTTGAGGAAGTTACCTAGAAAATGGTTGAAGGCAAGGTAATGGATGTTGTCTGCATGGACTTTAGTATGGCCTTTGACGAGGTCCCACATGGGAGGTTGGTCAGGAAAGTTCAGTCGCTTGGCATTCGGGATGAGGTAGTAAGCTGGATGATAATGTGGACTTTGTGGGAGAAGACAGAGAGTGGTCGTAGATAGTTATCTCTCTGACTGGAGACTTGTCAATAGTGGAGTGCTGCAGGGATCGGTGCTGAATCCACTGTCATTTGTCATCTATATCAACAAACTGGATGATAATGTGGTAAACTGGATCAGTAAATTTGCCGATGACACCAAGATTAGGGGTGCAGTGGAGAGTGAGGAAAGCCGTCATGACTTGCAGAGGGATCTGCATCAGCTGGAAAAACAGGCTAAACAGGCTATCGAATTTAATGCAGACAAATGCCAGGAATTGTGCTTCAGTTGAACCAACCAGGGTAGCTCCTAAACAGTGAAGGGTAGGGCACTGAGCAGTGTGGTAGAACAAAGGGATCTGGAATTCAGGTCCATAATTCATTGAAAGTGGTGTCACAGGTAGATAGGGTTGGAAAGAAGGCTTTCGGCACATTGGTCTTCATCAAACAAAGTACTGAACAGGAGATGGGAGAATTATGAGAGTGTGGAATGAGCTGTCAGCACAAGTCGTGTATGAGAAATCAATTTCAACAGTTAAGAGAAGTTTGGAGAGGTAAATGGATAGTAGGGCTATGGTTCTAGTGCAGGTTGATGGGAGAAGGCAGTTCAAATGCTTTTGGCACGGCTAGGAGGACTGAAGGACCGGTTTCTATGCTGCACCTCTATAACTCTATACATGTACTTTAATAATATATTTACTTTCAGCTTTGAAAATTTACAAGGATGTGGCTGGGAATTATGGACTTAAGGTATAGGGAAAGATAGAATAGGTTGGAACTTTAGCCCTGCAGCGAAGGAAAATGAGGGGAGATTTGATAGAGGGATACAAAATTATGTGGGGGTGTAGATAGGGTGAAGGCAAACTGTCTCTTTCCACTGAGGTTGGGTGAGACTAGAACTGGAGGTAGTGGGTTAAGGGTGAAAGGTGAAATGTTTAAGGGAACCTGAGGGGAAACTGCCTCACTCAGAGGGTGGTGAGAGTGTGGAACAAGTTGCCAGTGGAAGTGGTGGATGTGGGTTTGATTTCAACAGAAGTTTGACAGGAACATGGATGGGGAAGGTGTGGATGGCTATGGTCTGAATGTGAGTCAATGGAACGAGAGAGAGTAACTAGAAGGGCTGTTTCTCTGTTGCTGCTTTAGGTGCTTCTTGTGTTATTCTGCCAAGAATGGGTAGCATGTTGTGGTGACACCAGATAGTGTGGCCACATTTGCAGGGTGCCCCTCAGCACATCTTTCGATTGTGTTGGTCGGTGATGCAGATGATGCATTTCGCTATTGGCTGCAACATACATGTGATAAATAATGAATCCAACTCTGATCTCAGTCTGAATCCAACTGCACAGGAGACTCTGAATCCGACTGATCTCAGTCTGAATCCAACTGCACAGGAGACTCTGAATCCGACTGATCTCAGTCTGAATCCAACTGCACAGGAGACTCTGAATCCTACTGATCTCAGTCTGAATCCAACTGCACAGGAGACTCTGAATCCCACTGATCTCAGTCTGAATCCAACAGCACAAGAGACTCTGAATCCGACTGATCTCAGTCTGAATCCAACTGCACAGGAAACTCTGAATCCGACTGATCTCAGTCTGAATCCAACTGCACAGGAGACTCTGAATCCGACTGATCTCAGTCTGAATCCAACAGCACAGGAGACTCTGAATCCGACTGATCTCAGTCTGAATCCAACAGCACAGGAGACTCTAAATCCGACTGATCTCAGTCTGAATCCAACTGTACAAGTGACTCTGAATCCGACTGATCTCAGTCTGAATCCAACAGCACAGGAGACTCTGAATCCAACTGACCTCAGTCTGAATCTAACAGCACAGGAGACACTGAATCCGACTGATCTCAGTCTGAATCCAACAGCACAGGAAACTCTGAATCCGACTGATCTCAGTCTGAATCCAACTGCACAGGAGACTCTGAATCCGACTGATCTCAGTCTGAATCCAACAGCACAGGAGACTCTGAATCCGACTGATCTCAGTCTGAATCCAACAGCACAGGAGACTCTAAATCCGACTGATCTCAGTCTGAATCCAACTGTACAAGTGACTCTGAATCCGACTGATCTCAGTCTGAATCCAACAGCACAGGAGACACTGAATCCGACTGATCTCAGTCTGAATCCAACAGCACAGGAGACTCTGAATCCGACTGATCTCAGTCTGAATCCAACTGTACAAGTGACTCTGAATCCGACTGATCTCAGTCTGAATCCAACAGCACAAGAGACTCTGAATCCGACTCTGATCTCAGTCTGAATCTAACTGCACAGGAGACTCTGAATGAACAAAGATGAGCGGGAAGCCAGAGGATTGGGAGACTTTTAAAGAGCAACAGAAGATTACTGAAAAGGCAATACGGGGAGAAAAGATGAGGTACGAAGGTAAGCTAGCCAAGAATATAAAGGAGGGTAGTAAAAGCTTCTTTAAGTATATGAAGAGGAAAAAATTAGTTAAGACCAAAGTTGGGCCCTTGAAGACAGAAACGGGTAAATTTATTATGGGGAACATAGAAATGGTAGACAAGTTGAACAGGTATCTGTCTTCACCAGGGAAGACACAAACAATCTCCCAGATGTAATAATGGCCAGAGGACCTAGGGTAATGGAGGAACTGAATGAAGTTCACATTAGGCAGAAAATGGTGTTGGGTAGACTGATGGGACTGAAGGCTGATAAATCCCTAGGGCCTGATGGTCTGCATCCCAGGGTACGTAAGGAGGTGGTTCTAGAAATCCTGGACGCATTGGTAAACATTTTCCAATGTTCTATAGATTCAGGATCAGATCCTGAGGATTGGAGGGTAGCTAATGTTATCCCACTTTTTAAGAATGGAGGGAGAGAGAAAACAGGGAATTATAGACCAGTTAGCCTGACATCAGTGGTGGGGAAGATGCTTGAGTCAATTATAAAAGATGAAATAGCAGCACATTTGGATAGCAGTAACAGGATCGGTCTGAGCCAGCATGGATTTATGAAGGGGAAATCATGCTTGACTAATCTTCTGGAATTTTTTGAGGATGTAACTATGAAAATGGACAAGGGAGAGCCAGTGGATGTAGTGTACTGGGACTTTCAGAAAGCCTTTGATAAGGTCCCACATAGGAGATTAGTGGGCAAAATCAGAGCACATGGTATTGGGGGTAGGGTACTGACATGGATAGAAAATTGGTTGGCAGACAGGAAACAGAGTAGGGATTAACGGGTCCTTTTCAGAATGGCAGGCAGTGACTAGTGGGGTACCACAAGGCTCGGTGCTGGGACCGCAGCAATTTACAATATACATTAATGATTTAGATGAAGGGATTAAAAGTAACATTAGCAAATTTGCAGATGACACAAAGCTGGGTGGCAGTGTGAAATATGAGGAGGATGTTAGGAGAATGCAGGGTGATGGACAGGTTGGGTGAGTGGGCAAATGTATGGCAGATGCAGTTTAATGTGGATAAATGTGAGGTTATCCACTTCGGTGGCAAGAACGGGAAGGCAGATTACTATCTGAATGGTGTCAAGTTAGGAAAAGGGGAAGTACAACGAGATCTAGGTGTCCTTGTTCATCAGTCACTGAAAGTAAGCATGCAGGTAAAGCAGGCAGTGAAGAAAGCTAATGGCATGTTGTCCTTCATAACAAGGGGAGTTGAGTATAGGAGCAAAGAGGTGCTTCTGCAGTTGTACGGGGCCCTGGGGAGACCACACCTGGAGTATTGTGTTCAGTTTTGGTCTCCAAATTTGAGGAAGGACATTCTTGCTATTGAGGGAGTGCAGCATAGGTTCACGAGGTTGATTCCCAGGATGGCGGGACTGTCATATGTTGAAAGGTTGGAGCGACTGGGCTTGTATACACTGGAATTTAGAAGGATGAGAAGGGATCTGATTGAAACATAAGATTATTAAGGGATTGGACATGCTAGAGGCAGGAAACATGTTCCCGATGTTGGGGGAGTCCAGAACCAGAGGCCACAGTTTAAGAATAAGGGGTAGGCCTTTTAGAACAGAGTTGAGGAAAAACTTTTTCACCCAGAGAGTGGTGGATATGTGGAATGCTCTGCCCCAGAAGGTAGTGGAGGCCAAGTCTCTGGATGCTTTCAAGAAAGAGTTAGATAGAGCTCTTAAAGATAGCGGAGTCAAGGGATATGGGGAGAAGGCAGGAACAGTGTATTGATTGTGGATGATCAGCCATGATCAGATTGAATGACGGTGCTGGCTCAAAGGGCCGAATGGCCTACTCCTGCACCTATTGTCTATTGAATCTGACTGATCTCAGTCTGAATCTAACAGCACAGGAGACTGTAGTTGTACCAGATTCTGGTGTGGGATCTCCTGCGTACAGGAACACACGGGGATAGTGTGATCACAACTAGTTGTACATCGTTCTGATGTAGGATCTCCTGTGTACAGGAACACAAGAGGCTACAGAGAGTGGAGGCCTGAACCAATCCCATCAAGAGTACAGCTCTCCCACCACTGAGAACATCTACAAGTGATGATGCCTCAGGAAGGCAACATCAATCTTCAGAGATCCCACCATCCAGGCCTTGTGCTCTGCTCAATGCTGCCTTCAGGCAGGAGGCTCCGGAGCCTGAAGATCCACACCTGGAGGTTCAACAACAGCTTCTTCCCCACGGCCATCAGGTTGCCGAGCACATCGGAAAAGCCCAACTGTGTTCCAGTTGGCACTGTAGTGTAGTGGCTTTGCATTGCCAACAATCACGATTCAACTCCTGTTGCTGTCTGTAAATTCTCCCTGTGACCATGTGGCTTTCCTCCCAGTGCTCCATTCCAAAGGCGCATGGGTTAGGGTTAGTGAGTTGTGGGTGTGCTATGTTGGCACTGGAATCGTGGTGACCAATGGGAGCTGCCCCCAGCACATGCTCGGACTGTGTTGGTCGTTATTACAAACGGTGCATTTCACTGTACAGTATGTTTCGACGTACACCTGACAAAAGATGTTAATCTATCATCGTTAACACAAGAGATTCTGTAGATGCTGGAAATCCAGAACAACACATACAAAATGCTGAGGGAACTCAACAGTTTGGGCATCATCGATTCCAGGGAATAAAAAGTCAATGTTTCAGGCTGAGATGCTTTGTCACATCTGGAAATCAAGGGTGAAGAAGGTGGAGGGAGGGGCAGCAGTACAAGTTGACAGGTGACAGGCAAGTCCAAGTGAGGAGGGTTGAGTGAGTGGGGGAGCAGGGTTGAATTGAGAAGCTGGGAGGGGATAGGTGGTAAAGGTAAAGGGCTGAAGACAAGGAATCTAATAGGGGAAGAGTATGGATCATTGACTGTTTATTCCAGATAGAGTGGATGTGGACAGAGTGCAAGGATGTTCCTATAGTGTGGGAGTCTAGGATCAGAGGGCACGGACACAGAATACAAGGAGATCCAGTTAGAAAAGAGATGCACAGGAATTTCTTTAGCTAGAGGGTGGTGAATCTATGGAATTCATTGCCACAGAAGGCTGTGGCCAAATCATTGGGTATATTTTTAGGTGGAGATTGATAGGCTTTTGTTTAGTCAGAGCATCAAAGGCTATGGGGAGAAGGCAGGAGAATGGGGTTGAGAGGGATAATAAATCAGCCATGATGGGATGGCAGAACAGACTCAATGGGCTGAATGGCTTAATTCTGCTCTCACGTCTTAGGTCTTATTCCTGTCCATCAATGCTGCCTGACCTGCTGACTTCCTCCAGTATTTTGTGTGTCTTGCTCTTTAAATAGTTACTGCTATGAGAAGCTAATTTTGGTGGCATTTATACCTTGGGTGGGTATGTCTGACATTAAACTTACAGTGAATAAACTGGATGCCCAGCTGCCTCCTTGGGATTGGAACTCCAGGTCTCTGAACCTCTGGATGGTGCCCAGGGCCCAGCAAACTTACAACCAAGCCACTATCCTAAGGTAGTGTCAGGCTGTAGCATGTAATTCATCTCACCAACTGTTGGTCCATTACTGATCTGTGATGGGGAAATCGGTGACAGATCAGAGGTGAAGAGGGTCAGTAACTTTAAATTCCTGGGTGTCACTATCTCAGAGGACCTGTCCTAGAAGCATCATATGAATATTGTTGTGAAGAAAGCACAACAGCATGTCTACTTCCTCAGGAGTCTGCAGAGGTTCAGCATGTCATCGAAATCTCTGGGTGTGCGTTGGAAAGTGTGCTGACTGGCTGGGTATGGCATGGTGTGGGAACACCAATGCCTTTGTATGGAAAATCCTACAAAAGGCAGTGAATTCAGCCCAGTACATCACGGGTAAAACCTTCCCAACCATTGAGTACATCTAGATGAACTGTTGCTGTAGAAAAGCAGCATCCATCGTTAGAGATCCTCACCTCCCAGACTTTGCTCTTGTCTCACTGCTGCCATCAGGTGGAAGGTACAAGAGCACCAGGACTCTCACCATCAGGTTCAAGAACAGTTACTACCTCAGCCATAGGCTCTTGAACAAAAGGGGATAACTACACTCATTTAAGGACTCTAATGTTGTTATTTCATGCTCGTTATTTATTGCTATTTATTTATTATCTGCATTTCCACAGTTTGTTTACAGATCCTGTTTTCAGTTATTGTTCTATAGATTTGCTAAGTATGCCCGCAGAAAAGGAATATCAGGGTTGCATGTGGTGACGTGTATGTACCCTGATAATAAATTTTACTTTGAACTTGAACTTTGATGAATCAATTTGAGGGAGGCTACCAGGATGTTGCCAGGACTTGATGATCTGAATTATAGGGAGTGTAGAAGAATGAGGGGAGATTTGATAGAGGTAAACAAAATTATGAGGGGTATGGATAGAGTAAATGCAAACAGGCTTTTTCCACTGTGGTTGGGTGAGACTACAACTAGAAGTTAAGGGGAACATTAAAGGGATCTCCTTACGTCAGAGTGGTGAGAGAGAGGAGCTGCCGGCACAAGTGGTGGGTGCAGGTTTGATTTCAACACTTAAGAGAAGTTTGGATAGGTACATGGATGGGAGGGCTATGGAGGGTGATGGTCTGGGTACAAAACGATGGTACTGGGCAGAATAACAGCTCATCAGGGACTCAATGGGCTTGATGGCCTGTTTCTGCACTGTGCTGCTCTTTGCCTGTGACATTATACAGGGGTTTAAGGAAAAGAACATTGCAATAGTGTCTCAGAGTGACAGTTCCATCAGACCAACACTCACACTGCTGGAGGAGCTCAGCAGCTCAGGCAGCGTCTATGGAGAGGAATAAACAGTTGGCATTTCAGGCTGAGACCCTTCACCGGGTGAGGTTATGGGTAATGAGGAGAAAAGAGGGGGTGATGATATTATTGTATCTGCCTCAGCCACTTTTTCTGGCAGCTCGGTTTATATATCCATTCCCCTTTGTGTCTAAATGCTGCCCTGATGAAGGATCTTAGGCTGAAGCATTGACTGTTTATTCCTCTCCATAGATACCGAGTTCCTCCAGCATTTTGTGTGTGATATTCTGGATTTGGTTTCTTAAGATTGTCATGGCCAGGTTACACATGCGGATAAGATCCTGTGACGTATTAAATGCTCCACAATGGCGTGCATGTCAAATATCCTCAGACAACCAGTCCAGCTCCTGGTCTTAATGAGTGGCTTAGAGGAACCAGTTCTATTGACAGGAGAAGGAGCAAAAGCAGGTTACTGGTGCCTTAAACAAATCACTTCGGCAGATGGGACTTGTCAGCCATGATTGGTAGCTCATCTAGGAGCAGGAAAACTGATCTCAAACCTCTGCTGCCTTGCAGCTATACCCACTCACGGGAAAGGCTACAGGAGTTTACAGGAGTAAACCCGAGGAAAAATCCGAGGACGGAATCCCTGAGGCAGTCTTATGTTTTTGCTCAACTCTAACTGGAGAGCCGTGCTGGCAACCGATGGGGTAGCACCTTTTTGAACTTGCTCCTACCTTATCTATCTCTTTGTTTCCTACCAGTCTTTTGAAACCTTATTATAAATCTTAACATTGCTCTATTATGGCTTTGAGAAAGACTAAAGCCTCCGCAAAAGAAAAAGAAGATTATTCTCCAACCACTTTGGAATCAATTGGAGATTTCCTTAAAAAGCAAAGATCAGAACTCTGTGGAATTTCAACAGCTCAATGTTAAGCTGGATACTATTCAACAAACTCTAATCGAACATGAAAAGCGAATTAAGGAGAATAAAGAAACTTTGTCGGTACTGGAAGTGGACTTAGAAGACACGAGTAAGCTCTGCAAAAATTATCATTATCTAATGAAAAATTAACAACGAAGATTACCAACCTGGAAAGCAGAAGCAGAAGGAACAATCTATGTATTCTGGGTCTTGAAGAATCGATTGAAGGTGCCCACCCCACAGTACTTTGCAAGTTTTCTGAAGCAGCTATTCCCTGATTTATTGCCGTTGGTGCCTAAGTTAGACCGCGCCCACCAGTCACTGCCCCCCCACCCCCCAAACCAAAGTCGGGAGAGCGACCTAGGTCAGTTATTTTATGCTTTCACGAATTTCATACTAAGGAGCTTTTATTCTGTCATACCCGTTGTGTAGGAATGAGTGATTACAATGGGAAGATGATTAGACTCGTGGAAGATTATACACCGGAGGTTATGGCTGAACATGTTAAGTATAAAGAGGTCATGTCACTGCTTTATAATAAAGGGTTTGAGCCTCCCTTTGCTTCCCCACACATCTTAGAATTGTTCTGAAAAATGATGTGCAGAAATGGCTGGGATTGGTTGAACACGCAGAGAAGTTTTTGAAAACAGAAGATTAATTGCATTATATCTCTTACAAGAACAATTAACTTTTTAATGTTGGATAGAATAAGGTTTTAATAAACTTGTGTTTTGACCATTTATACATCTTGTTTTTTGATATTTTCTTCGATATTTTTTACTACTTTTTTTGAGGTTTTTCTATATATACTTTTTACAAAATTGTTAAAATGAATCCTCTTATGTTTTGGATTTTTGATCTAAGTTTTGTCTTGGTAGGAACATGATAACTTTGAGTGATTGGAGTTTTGCCAGCAGGATTTCTTTGGGAGGGTTGTCTTCAGGGTTTAGCATGCTGATTGTCCTTTGGCCGGCTCTTTGGCTTTGGGAGGGGTCTCTTTTTTCTTTTTACTCTGGAAGCTGGGTTGGGCTACCATCCAAATTTTCTGTTTGAGTACCTTATTTTATGGTTTGTTCTCTTGTTCTAATAATTTATGCTCAGGTCTTTTAACAGTTAAAAGATCGACTAGTCGATCGTTGAGACTTTCCCAGTAGATCCCGAAAAACAAAATGGAAAAGACACAAATACTGTTGAGAGATTGTTTCTGGGTTGCAGGCGTTTAGTTCCATTCTTTCTGCCCAGTGCGCATGCGTGTAGCTCCACCCCCCCCCCTCCCCATGCTAAACAGTGTACTTCAATGGTCCCCAACCACCGGGCGGTGAGGAAACGATATGAGTCAGCTGCACCTTTCCGCATTCCCTGTCACGCCCACTGTTTAACTTGAACCCACACGAGGTCATCAGTCATCTAAATGCAGTGACACCCTCGCACCAGGGATCACCGGTTGGCCTCTTAATCTTATTTGAAACGTATAAGATTAAGGGATTGAACATACTAGAGGCAGGAAACATGTTCTCGATGTTGGGGGAGTCCAGAACCAGAGGCCACAGTTTAAGAATAAGGGGTAGGCCATTTAGAACAGAGTTGAGGAAAAACTTTTTCACCCAGAGAGTTGTGGATCTATGGAATGCTCTGCCTCAGAAGGCAGTGGAGGCCAATTCTCTGGATGCTTTCAAGAAAGAGTTAGATAGAGCTCTTAAAGATAGTGGAGTCAAGGGATATGGGGAGAAGGCAGTAACGGGGTACTGATTGTGGATGATCAGCCATGATCACATTGAATGGTGGTGCTGGCTCGAAGGGCCGAATAGCCTAATCCTTTACCTATTGCCTCGGGCGGCAGGTGGGAAGTGCCATCACTACTGGCCTGGAGCGCCGCCTCTGAACCTGTTTAACACACCAAATGTTCGTGGGGAGCCCGGTGCTAAAATATTCGCAGACGACCTAATTCAGGCTTAGTGTTTCGTAAGTATCAGAGCAGCTAACTTTTGTCAGCCGATGGATTCTACGACGGGGGCAGGCAGGCGTCCTGTTGCTCTCCTCGCTCGGTCAGTTGCTCTCTCTGGACTGCGACCGCCGCGGCCCCGGCACGGGGACCTCCAGCCCTGACCTTGCCTTCTCACCCGACCCATGACCAACCGCACCTGGTCAAGGTGGCGGGCGGGCGGGAGGCTGGAGTTCCGACCCGGAGGCTGTCTAATGAGGCAATGAAGCCCTCAAAATTGCTTTGGCACCTCGAGTCCAAGCACCCCGCACTGAAAGACAAACCCGTTGAGTTTTTTCAGTGGAAAAAACATGAGCAGCGCGGGACAAAATCTAAGTGCTGATTGCCACGTAAACTAAATTGCGGAATAGACTGGACATAAGGAACCTGCTTTGAGTATCGCTGTATTCCGGTCGTGTTTAACAGCACCCCCTCCAATTGGCAGGTCCGCAAGAATATTGTCAATATTAAACCGGTCTGTGGTGCAAAAACAGGGCGGGTACCCCCAGTGTTTATACATTATTTCTACTTCCGGGTTGTGGGGTTTTACTTCCGGTCTTCTCTGCCCCGGTGTGCATATGTGTAACTAATTGATCTGGGGTTGATCTTGCCTTTTACTAAGGCCGAGGTAGGGGATCTTGGGCTTAGAAAGGTTGGTGACCACTATTTTATCTCTTCTGTTAATTAGAATTTAAAATGGATCGAAATATTAATTTACTTAGTTTTAATGTGAAAGGGTTAAATCATCCTGGGAAACGGAATAAGATTTTTGCTTATATTAAAAAGTTAAGGGCCCCCATTATTGGTCTACAAGAAACGCATGTACGTAGTTGTGACAACGCACGCCTTTTTAATTGGTGGAGGGATCTACAATTTCATTCTTCATTCTGAGAAAAATTTCGAGGGATCTCGATTTTTATAGATAATACAATTTCTTTTGTTGAACATAAAGCTGTCTCTGACTCGATTTGTCATAGTGTCAGGGAAACTAGATAATAAATTAAATGTATTTGCTAAATATGCCCCCAATGTGGATGGCCCAGGATTTTTTGAGCATTTCTTTTCATTCCTGCCAGATTTGAGCTTTTATTCTTTAGTGATGGGAGGAGATTTTAATTGTTGTCTGGACCCAGTATTAGATCATTGTTCTCTTAAATCAGCCACACCTAATAAATCAGCTTTATTTATTCAGTCCTTTCTAATGAAATGTGATATTTTTGATGTCTGGCATTTTTTTTTCACCGAGCAGAAGCATTCTTCTCTCATGTCCATCATTCCTATACCAGGATTATTTTTTTATTGATAGTCATGTGGCGACCCACTTTCTGCGCAGGCGAACCGACTCACAAATAGCCAGCATACGGGGGGAGACTTTGGTAATGCGCCCCCGACGTCATTTCCGTCCGGAGAGGGCGGGTGCTAGGGATTTAATGCCAGCACCGCAAAGTTTGAATAAACTAGTCTCGAAATGACTTACCCACTGCGTGTCGTTATTTCAGCGCTGTGTGTAGCACATCACTACAGTCAAATGATTCTATTAGTTCAATCCACTGAATATAAAGAAATAGCTATATCTGACCATTCTCCTGTATTTCTATCTTTAAATCTTCCTGGTTTCACTCATATGAACAGATCCTGGCATTTTAATTTAACTTTGTTATCTGATAAGACTTCCTAAAATTTCTGGAGAATTAAATTACTCTTTTTTTGAAGAAGAAAATGCATTGGAAGAGACGTCTAGTCTTATCATTTCGGATGCTTTTAAAGCATATATTAGAGGACAAATTATCTCCTATACTGCATATATTAAGAAAAAAGCTAATAATAAGAGAACTGATTTAGTTAATCAGTTAAAACAATTAGACCAGAAATATGCTTTGGCACCAGCCCCTGAACTATACAAATGATGTCTTGAAATTAAAACTAAATATGATATTCTTATAATGTATCCAATTGAAAGCCAACTTTTAGAAGATAGAAGCCAATTCCATATACATGGAGAAAACACTGGTAAACTATTGGCTAATCAATTGAAGACCTCTAGAGCTAAATGGCAAATTAAAGAAATTTGCAAAACCAATGGTGATACGACAACTGAACATTTTGAAATAAATGACACTTTTAGAGAATTTTATTCTAAATTGTATAGTTCTGATTTTGTTAAAGATAATACTGCAATGAACAATTTTTTAGACCAATTAAATATTCCTGGACTTTTGGTTGATAATCGAAAGCAGTTCAACCTATTTCTCAGGAGGAAATGACTGAGGCTATACGTTCATTGCATTCTGGGAAATCTCCAGGACCTGACAGATTCTCTGGAGAATTTTATAAGGCTTTTTCTTCATTGTATATACCTTATTTATGTTCTACCTTTACTGAATCCTTCAAGGTGGGTAGGTTGCCACAGTCTCTTTATGAAGCTTCCATTTTGCTTAAAAATAAAAATCCCACTGAATGCTCTTCATATAGACCAATCTCTTTACTCAATGTTGATGCTAAGATCCTATCTAAAGTTTTGGCCTGTAGACTTGAAAATATTATACCTTCTATAATATCTGATGATCAGACAGGATTTATTAAAAATCGATATTCCCATTTTAATATACAGTGACTGTTAAATGTTATGCATTCTCCATCCAAGGAAATATCGGAATGTGTGATTTCTCTTGATGCAGAGAAGGCTTTTGATCGAGTTGAATGGAATTACCTATTTAAAACCTTAGAAAAGTTTAATTTCGGGCCCAATTTTATGCATTGTATTAAATTACTTTACTTATCTCCCTCTGCTCGGGTTCTTACTAATTTTCAGATTTCTAACCAAGTAAACTCCAACATGGAACCAGACAAGGATGTCTGTTGAGCCCTTTGCTCTTTGATTTGGTATTAGAACCTTTAGCAATTGCCTTTCGAAAGTCCAAAGAGATCACCGGTTATCTTAAGGAAAGGTACTTTTCATAAAAGTCTTGCTTTATGCTGATGACCTATTTCTTTTTATATCTAATGTTACAACTTATTTACCCTCTGTTTCTTTTACTAATTTTAGTCAGTTTTCAGGATATAAATCAAATTTACATAAGAATGAATTGTATCCTTTAAATAATTTGATGCCAATCAATATTAACCTTCCTTTTAAAATTATAAGAAAACAATTTACATATTTGAGTGTAACAATCACTAAGAAATTATAAAGATCTATTCAAAGAAAATTTTCTAACAACGAATGTGAAAAAGACACTTTCTAAATGGTCATCCCCTCTTTATCATTAATTGGTCGAATTAATTCTATTAAAATAAATATTTTACTTAAACTTATACACCTTTTTCAAGCTGTACCTGTTTTTATTCCTAAGTCTTTTTTTGATTCTTTAGATTCAATTCTTTCTTCCTACATATGGAAGAACAGAAAACCCCAATTAAATAAAGCCCACCTTCAAAAAAAATTAATAAGAATGGCGGTCTTGCTCTACCCAATTTTAGGTTATATTATTGGGCAATTAACATACGAAATCTTATGTTCTGGTTATATTATATTAATCGTGAAGATTGTCCAATATGGGTCTTTTTGGAAGCCAACTCTGTTATGGAATTTTCTATTATTTCTCTTCTTGGATCCTCTCTTCCTTTATCTTTAAATACATAAACTGACAGTTTGATGGTTAAGCACACTTTGAGGATCTGGTAACAGTTTAGAAAACGTTTTGGTTTATAGAGATTTTCCTAATTTTTTTAAACCATCTGTGACTGATCTATTTTTTTAGAGAATGGGATAGATTGGGCATTAAACGACTTCAGGATCTGTTTGTTGGAGGGAATCTTTTTTCTTTTGAGCAGCTCACAGTGAAATGTAACCTATCAAATACCCACTTTCTTCCAATATCTACAGATTAGCTATTTTTCTAAGATCTAAACTACATATATTTCCTACCAGCCCAGATAAGAACGTAATAGATGTAATTTTTAATTTGAAACCTTTTGATAATGGCTCACTATCTTATATTTATGGTCTGTTGTTGGGATTGAGAATGGCTCCTTTAGACAAAATTAAAAAAGATTGGGGAAAAAGGATTTACAGACTTCATTATCTGATGAGACCTGGAAGGCTATTTTCAAAATGGTTAATTCTTCATCATTATGTGCTCATCATTCCCTCCTACAGTTTAAAGTGGTACATAGGGCTCATATGTCTAAAGACAAATTCTCTCGTTTTTTTGCAGATATATCTTATTGTGACATATGCAGTAATGGAGAAGCTTCATTAATTCATATGTTTTAGTCATGTTTGAGCCTTGAAAAATATTGGAAAGATGTATTCCAAACTTTTTCTGTACTTTTTAAAGTTAATTTTAAGCCCAATCCTTTAACTGTCTTATTGGGTGCTGTTGAGGAAAGAGCTATAATTTTGGAGCCTTCTCATTCACAGGCACTAGCTTTTAATTCTCTTATTGTTAGGAGGGCAATCTTGCTTAAACTGAAGGAGATTGTTCCCCCCCCCCCCCCACACACATGCTCAATGGTTATGCGGAGTTAAGTCATGTTTAAATTTAGAGAAGATTCGTTGTTCGATTTCTGATTCTAACCAAGATTTTCAAACACTAAGGGGACCCTTTCTGAACTATTTTTAAAAATCTTTGAATTGTTATTGTTATTAAAATATAGAGCTGGGCTATTATTATAAAACACGATATGGTAAAGTACTCTTTTTTTGCTCTTGTTTTTTTTTTACAGCTTTGTCTTGGTAGTGGGTAAGATTTTATTTATAATATATTTAACTATATTATTGTATTTCATAATTCAATTTATTTTATTTGATTGATCATGAATATAGGATACCATGATCCTATCAGTGTGATTTATATATAGTGCATTTTGTGCTATCTAATTTTGATTTATAATAAGTATCCTTATGAATTCTGTATTTGTGTATATGAAATTTAATAAAAATCTTGGAAAAAGAAAGAAAGGACTCTGACGGACATCTCCGGCAATGCTACTGATGCTGAACCGAGTCTGTCTCTGCTGCTCCTTAGGATTCATCAGCTGAGTGGAGAGGGGGGGCCTGCTGTATGGGCAACAGCTCGCTCTCCATATCCTACTGCCCTGGCTTGTGTTTTGTGTAGACAGCTAGGATGCAACATCCATTGCTGATAGGACACAGCACCCATAGGAGACACAGACAGGATGCAGCACTCACAGGTTATAGATAGGACACAGCACACAGCTGACCCTGAACAGTAGAGGGCCTCAGTTCTGGATTTCTAGCGTCTGCAGACAGTCTTGTGTTTACTGTTGAATCGCAGGATGGTGTCAGAGCTGTACCCTGTTCCAGCAGGAAACGGTGGACTCTAATTCGGTAAAGTCACCTTGAGTGGGCAGATTTTCATTGTGGCGAGCTTGGTGGTGTCTGGTTCCAAGCACAGACAGAAGTAGGGGAACAACTTCTCAGTGAAGATGTCTGTAAAGCTGAAGAGAAGGCTCATGTTCTCAGCGTTATAAAATGCCACCTTTCCTCCTCTCATGTCCAGATAGACACGGATGATCTGGGGGTTAATAGACAATTCAGTGCGCCAGGGCGATGTACAGGCGTAATATTCCCCTCCATCCATCATGCCAATGGCCCAAAACCCGTTCTCCGTGTCAACCTTAAGAACATCTTTCCTCCGGACTGACTCCTTGGCCACTCCCAGGCACCATCCGCTCTGACCCTTCACGTCCACGTCCCAGTGGTGCCTGCCCATGGTGAATCCTTCCGAACCCAGCACCGAGACGCAGGAGTCAAACCGCTCGGGGTTGTCTGGCAGCTGCTGCTTGGTCGGGAAGTAGCCCATGATGGTCAGGTCCTCGGAGAGCTGGAGCCAGGGAGCGGCTGTATTCGGGTCCAGTGTGACCGGCACTGCCATTCAGGAAACCAGAAAAACAAGGTAACCCTATTGTGTTCTCTAATGCCTACCTCCCAGTCTATCAATATCTGTCTTCATGGTGCTTTCAGAGATAGGCCATTGCACACATCAACTCCAGCCTCCCAGACCGTAATGCCATGAAACACAGCAACAGAATTAGGCTATTTGGCCCATCAAGTCTGCTCCTCCATTCCATCATGGCTGAATTATTATCCCTCTCAACCCCATTCTTCTGCCTTCTCCCTGTAACCTTTGACCCCTTATTAGTCAAGAACCCATCAGCCTTCACTTTAAATACACCAATGACTTGGCCTCCACAGCCACCTGTGGCAACGAATTCCACAGATTCACCACCCTCTTCACCTCCATTCTGAATCATCGATAGGAATCATCCTCTTCACACTCACTCTATCTAGCCTTTCAATATTCAATAGGTTTCAATGCGATCCACCCTCAGTCCTCTAAACTCCAGGTAGATTGACTTGTAAGTTACTCTCTCTCTCTCTTATCTGTTCAGTCCTCATCTATCAGTGCCTACTTTAGTGAGAATGGCTCCAGGGCAATGCTTTGTACTCTGTGTGAGATGCAGGAAGTCTGAGAGACTGGATAAACACACCTGCTCCAGGTGCATCGATCTGCAGCTCCTGAGAGAATGTATTAAGGAACTGGAGCTGCAGCTTGATGATCTTCAACTCATACGGAAGACTGAGGAGATGAGAGACAGGAGCTACAGGGAGGTAGCTACCCCTAGGTTGCAGGGTGACTGTCAGGAGAAGGAAGGGAAATACACAGCCAGTGCAGAGTACACCTGTGGCCGATCCCCACAATCATATGTATGTAGCCTTAGATACTGTTGAGGAGAGCGATCTACTGGGGTGGGGGGGGGGGAGTCAGTGACCAGGTCTCTGGCACTGAGGCTCAGAAGAGCAGAGAGGTGAAAAGGATTGCAGTGATGATAGGAGATTCCTTGGTCAGGGGAACAGATGCCAGGTTCTGTGGGCACGATAGAGACATCCGGATGGTACGTTGCCTCCCTGGTGCCAGGATCAGGAATGTTTTGGATCGTGTCCACTGCATTCTCAAGGGGGAGGGTGAGCAGCCAGAATTCCTGCTACATATTGGCACCAATGACCTAAGTAGACAAGGGCAGGAGGTCCTGAAGAGAGATTTTAGGCAGCTAGGTAAAAAGCTTAAAAACAGGACGTCCAGGGTAGTAATCTCTGGATTGCCGCCTCTGCCACTTGCCAGTGAGGGTAAGAATAGGATGATTTGGCCAGTGAATGTGTGGCTGAGGAAATGGTTCAGGAGGCAGGGGATCAGATTTGTGGATCATTGGGATGTCTTCTGGGGAAGGTAAAGCCCGTACAAAAGGAACGGGACACACCCGAACCAGAGGGTGTCCAATATCCTTGTGGGCAGGTTGGCGAGAACTGTTCTGGTGGGTTTAAACTGATTTAGCGGGGGGATGGGAACTGGTGTGATTGTGTTGAAGATGAGGTAGTTGGTTTAGGAACAAAGGCAATGTGTAGTGAGGAGAGGCTAATGATATCCGGAGGAAAGATGTTCTTAACAAAGCTTAAGATGTTCTTAAGGGTACTGGTGAGGCTGCACCTGGAGGACTGCGTGCAGTTCTGGTCTCCTTACTTGAGGAAGGATATACTGGCTTTGGAGGTGTTGCAGAGGAGGTTCACCAGATCAATTCCAGAGATGAGGGGGTTAGACTATGAGGAGAAATTGAGTCGCCTGGGATTGTACTCTCCAGAGTTCAGAAGATTGACAGGAGATCTTATAGAAACATATAAAATTATGAAAGGGATAGATAAGATAGAGGCAGGATAGTTATTTTCATTGTATGTGGGTCTAGAACTAGGGGGCATAGCTTCAAGATTCGGGGGAGTAGATTTAGGATGGAGATGATGAGGAACTGCTTTTCCCAGAGAGTGGTGAATCTGTGGAATTCTCTGCCCAATGAAGCAGTGGAGGCAGCCTCAGTAAATATATTTAAGACAAGGTTGGACAAACTTTTGAATAGTTAGGGGAATTAAGGGTTATGAGGAAAAGACAGGTAGCTGGAGGTTAGTCTATGGCCGGATCAGCCATGATGTTATTGAATGATGGAGCAGGCTTGACGGGCCAGATGGCCGACTCCTGCTCCTATTTCTTATTTCTTATGTTCTTAAGAAAAAAGGTGAATACAATGTTGGCATTTATTTCAAGAGGAATAGAATATAAAAGCAAGGAGATAGTGCTGAGCCTTTATAAGACACTAGTCAGGCTGCACTTGTGGAGTATTGTCAACAGTTTTGGGCCCCATATCTCAAAGGATGTGTTGTCATTGGAGAGAGTCCAGTGGTGGTTTACAAGGATGATTCTGGGAATGAAGGGGTTAACACATGAGGAGCGTTTGGCAGCTTTGGGCCTGTACTCACTGGAATTTAGAAGAATGTGGGGATCTCACTGAAACCTACTGAATGTTGAAAGGACCAGATAGGGCGGATGTTTCCAATGGTGAGGGTATTCAGAACTAGAAGGTACAGCCTCAAAATTGAGGGGCGACCCTTTAGAACAGAGGTAAGGAGGAATTCTTTTAGTTAGAGAGTAGTGAATCTGCCATAGACTGTGGTGGAGTCCAAGTCCGTGAGTATACTTAAGTGGAAGTTGATTGCTCCCTGATCGGTCAGGACATCAAAGGATATGGCGAAGGTAGGTGTATGGGGTTGAGTGGGATCCAGGATCAGGCATGATGGAATGGTGGAGCAGGCTCGATGGGCTGAATGGCCCATTTGATCCTATGTTTTATGGTCTTATGGGAGACCTTGCGCAGGATTCCCTAAAGGTTAATTTGCAGACTGAGTCTGTGGTGAGGAAGGCAAATGCAATGTTAACATGCATTTCCAGAGGACTAGAATACAAAAGCAAGGATGTAATGCTGAGACTTTATAAAGCGCTGGTGAGGCATCACTTGGAGTATTGTGAGCAGTTTTGGGCCCCTTATCTTAGAAAGAACGTGCTGAAACTGGAGAGAGTTCAAAGGAGGCTCACAAAAATGATTTCAGGATTGTAAGACTTGTCATATGAAGCGCAGTTGATGGCTGTGGTCCTGTATTCACTGCAGTTCAGAAGACTGAGATGTGACCTAATTGAAACCCATCAAATGGTGAATGGCCTTAATAGAAACCTATTGAATATTGAAAGGTCTAGATACAGTAGATGTGGAGAGGATATTCCTTATTATGTTGGAATATAAGACCAGAGGACACAGCCTCAGAATAGACGGGCATCCTTTTAGAACAGAGATGAGGAGGAATTTCTTTAGCCAGAGGGTGATGAATCTGTGGAATTCATTGGCAGCTGTGGACCTCAAATCTTTATGTACATTTAAGGCAGAGGTTACCAGACTCTTGATTGTTCAGGGCATGAAGGGATACAGAGGAAAGATAGGAGATTGGGATTGAGAGTGAATATGGATCTTCCATGGTGAAATGGCAGAGTAGACTTGATGAGCCAAATGGCCTAATTCTGCTCCTATGTCTTTTGGAGTACATGCCCAGAGCTATCAAACGTTCCTCATACATTAATCCTTTCATGATGATACAACCATTGTTGGTAGAATCTCAGATGGTGAGGAAAGGGCATACAGGGGTGATATATGCCAACTAGTGGAGTGGTGTCGCAGCAACAATCTTGCACAACGTCAGTAAGACAAAAGAGCTGACTGTGAACTTTAGGAAGGGTAAGACGAAGGAACACATACCAATCCTCATCGAGGGATCAGAAATTGAGAGAATGAGCAGTTTCAAGTTCCTGGGTGTCAAGATCTGAGGACTTAACCTGGTCCCAACATATTGATGCAGTTATAAAGTAAGCAAGACGGCGACTAGACTTCATTAGGAGTTTGAAGAGATTTTGTATGTCAACAAATACACTCAGAAACTTCTATAGTTGTACCGTGGAGAGTATTCTGACAGACTGCATCACTGTCTGGTATGGAGGGGCTACTGCACAGGACCAAAAGACATTGCAGAGGGTTGTAAATCTAGTCGGCTCCATCTTGGGTACTAGTCTACAAAGTGCCTAGGACATCTTTAGGGAGCGGTGTCTCAGAAAGGTAGCGTCCATTATTAAGGACCTCCAGCACCCAGGACATGCCCTTTTCTCACTGTTACCATCAGGTAGGAGGTACAGAAGCCTGAAGGCACACACTCAGCGATTCAGGAACAGCTGCTTCCCCTCTGCAATCCAATTCCTAAATGGACATTGAACTTGTGAACACTACCTTGCTTTTTTAATATATATTATTTGTTTTTTGCACGATTTTTAATCAATTCAATATACATATACTGAAATTTATTTATTTATTACTTTTTTTCCCTTCTAGATTATGTATGGCATTGAACTGCTGCTGCTGAGTTAACAAATTTCTCATCACATGCCAGTGATAATAAACCTGATTCTGATTCATTCCTGACATCATTCTCGTAAACCTCCTCTGGACCCTCTCCATTGTCAGCACATCTTTTCTTCGATAAGGGGCCCGAGACTGCTCGCAGTATTCTGAGTGCGGACTGACCAATGCTGTGTAAAGCCTCAGGCATCAATCTATTGTTCATTGACCACTGGAAAGTGGATGAGGCTGAACTGCTTTAGCCAGAGGGTGGTGAATCTGTGGAATTCACTGCCACCTGGGGGCCAAGTCCGTGGGTATGTTTAAAGTGGATGCTGCTCAGTTTCTGATTAGTCAGGGATCAAACTTGGAAGAGGGTGGAGATAGGGGTTGACAGGGATAATAGATCAGCCATGTTGAAATGGTAGACTGGGCCAAGTGGCCTAATTCTGCCTCTATGTCTTATGGTTTTATAGGATACAGAGGGTGAGAGCAACTCCTGGAGCTGTGTGTATCACTGGAGTTGGACAAGACAGGAACAAGCCCTTCAGTCCATCTAGTCCCTGCCTGACTGATGAAGAGGCTGTGGCAACCCTGACGGAAGCTGCGGGGGGGGGGAGAGGAGTTGATGGAGTTTCTCGTCGAGCTCAGCAAGATTATAACAATTAATGATCAGTGGCTGAGCATGAAGGATGAACCTTCAGCTCAATACTGTGGAGGCTTTACTCACCTCAGCACTGAACTGACTTTGCAGCTATTGGCATTCACCTCAGTGCTGAACCTGGCTCTGCGGCAGTGGCCTGCAAGCATCAGGTCCCTGGAAAAGTGGTCCACTGGGATGCACGTGGCATTATTGGAGGGGAGTGAAGCAACTAGATGGATGGTACTGCTCTGCTTGCGGCTGGCACTGGTTGGACAGGCCGAATGGCCTTGACTGCCACAGGAGGGAACAATTATGAGTTTCTGAAGGGTTGAGGAGCATGCAGGTTGTTATAGCCAGGGATGGGGCTACATAGTGGGGATGAGCTCCCTCTACCTATTAAATGCTCCTACGTCTCAAATGGCCTAGGACTAGGCCCAGTGGAACCATTTCTACTGCCAGAAAGGGCAAAATCCGGTTATTGGTGCTTTAAAACCAGTTGCTTCTGGGAGATGGGGCTCATCACCCATCATTGGCAGCTCATCTAGCAGAAGGAAAGCTTTGATCTCCAATCTCTGCTGCCTTATGGCTATACCCACACAGGGGGAAGGTGTTGGGAGTAAACCCTGAGGAAAAATTCGGAGTTGGACTCCCTAACGCAGTCCTACGTTGAGTTCAATGCTGACTGGCAACTCCTGCAACACCGCTGGTACATCGGTCTCAGCTGATCATCAGCGGTGTGGGGAGGGGGAGCCCGCTGCCCGGACAACAGCTTGCTCTCCATATCGTCCTTTGCTGGCTTTTGCGTAAACCGTGTAGAGAGTGAGATGCAACTTTCGTAGTTGACCTGGAGGAACTCAGAGGAGCGTACAGGGAGGCTGGGCCCAGTACTCCCCTCCCATCTGTTCTTCACTCCTGTTCTGTCACTGCTCAGTGCGCGGTGTCTGGGAATCTCCAGGCTGTGTTCCAGCAGCAGCTGAGGTCTAACACCTCCAAGTTCCAAAGGCCGTTCCTGACAGGAACTGCCCTTCCTCATTCGCTAAACCCTCTTCTCCCTAGAACCGGGTCACCAAGGCACCTCTTCTCAACAGCATTGCCCTCACCCTAACCAAATTAGTACATTACTGCACTGTACAGGCCTGTGGGCCCATGATGCTGTGACACGCTTTAACCAACTCCAAGATCAGTATCATAGTGGTTAGCGTGATGTTATTACAGTTCGGGGCATCGGAGTTTTGAGTTCAATTCCTGGATTCTCTGTAAGAAAGTCAGTATGTCCTCTCTGTGACTTTGTGGGTTTCCTCCGGGTGCTCCAGTTTCTTCCCACAGTCCGAAGACGTTCCGGTTAGTTGGCTAATGGGTCGCTGTAAATTAGGAATGGGTTAAATAGGTGGATTGCTGGGCAGCATGGACCTTTGGTCTGGAAGGGCTGGTTCTGCACTCGATCTCTAAATAAATACATAAAATAAAATAAAACGAATCCTTCCCTCCCACGTAGCCCTTCACTCCTCTATCATCCACATGCCTATCTAGAATCCCTTAAATGTCCCTAATGTATCTGGCTCTACCACCAGCCATGGCTGTGAGTTCCACACATCCAGCACTCTGTGTGAAAGACCTACCTCTGGCATCCCCCGACACTTTCCTCCAGTCACCTTCAAATTATGCCCTTCATATTAGCCACTAGCCTAGGAAAATATCACCGGTTGCCAACTAGATCTTTGCCACTTATTATTATTTTATACACCTCTGATCCTTCTTCACTCCAGAGAGAAAATCTCTAGCTTGCTACCCTCCCCTCATAATGCATGCTCTCCAATCCAGGCAGCATCCTGGTAAATCTCCTCCGCACCCTCTCTAAAGCTTCCATGTCCTTCCTATAATGAGGCAGCCAGAATGGAACACAATATTCCCAAGTTCGTCTAAACAGTGTTTTATGGAGCTGCAACATTACCTCACAGCTCTTGAACTCAAACCCTGTGACTAATGGAGGCCAACACACCACACGACTTCTTATCCAGCAGCGACAACTTTGAGGGATCTATAGACAACCCAGGATCCCTCTGTTCTTCCACACTGTTAAGAATCCTGCCATTAACCCTGTATTCTGCCATCAAATTTGATCTTCCAACGTGAAACACTTCACACATTTTTTCTGAGTTGAACTTCATCTGGCCTATCTCTGCATCCCGTCAATGTCCCACTGTAACCTATGACAACCTTCCACGCTGTCCACAACTCCACCAACTTTCGTGCCATCTACAAACTTACTAACCTCCCTTCCACTTCCTCATCCAATTCACTTATAAAAATCACAAACAGCAGGGTTCCCAGAACAGATCCCTGTGGAACACCACTGGTCATCACCCTCCAGAAGGAATAAAATTCCTCAAATGCTTTCAGCGGACAGAAATGGGAACTTGTGTCCTCATGTTCCATGACGGAGGGAGCACTCTGGTCTCGGGGCAGTGATGAGACGCACAAACCTGCATTGATGATTGTCAGCATTTTCCTCCAGACTCGGTACTGCAGTGAACCCACGTAATATCCCACGTTGATCAAGGCGGAGAGTGGTTCCGGATCCTCCAGAGCACACTGAGCCCTGGAAAGAGAGAAGATATCAGAGAGGGTGAACGAGCAGGAATTCCATCTGGAATTAGTGAAGTATTAGATCGATGGTGGAGTCGGTTTATATGGCTCAGCATGATATCGTAGGCCGAAGGCACCGTACTTGCTGCAGTATTCTGTTCAATACTGAAAGGCCTAGAGAGCATGGAGGTAGAGAGGATATTTCCTATAGTGGGGGAGTCTAGGACCAGAGGCCACAGCCTCAGAACAGAGAGGCATCACCTTTGAACAGAGGGTTGCGTATCTACAGAATTCATTGCCATTGACAGCTGTGGAGGCCAAGTCACTGGATGCATTTAAAGCAGAGGTTGATGGATTCTTGATTAGGGTATCAAAGGTTACGGGGGGAAGACAGGAGAATGGGGTTGAGAGGGATAATAAATCAGTCATGATGAAATGGCACAGCAGACTTGATGGGCTGAATGGCCTAATTCTGCTCCTGTGTCTGATGGTCTTATAAGAAACCTAATTCTAATTCTGAACAATAATAGCAAGATATTTTTACACATGTATACAAATTCAACAAAGGCCAACAAACTGTCTGCTTTCCTCTGTCTCCGTATGAAGGCTTTTGGATCCTCTGCATGCTGGCACCCTTTCAGTAATCCAGGCTCTACCTTACCAAGCCTGCAGTACCTCAATTCCCTTTAACTCTCAATGGACAGTGAGTGGGCAAGGCAAAGCTGGACTCACACCACCTCCTCATTAGTAAGGACGACACAGCAGCGTCTACACTTTCTGAGGAGACTAAGGCCAGTAAGACTTCCCATCCACATCCCAACAACTTTCTACAGGAGCCCCATCAACAGTGTCCTGTCTGACTGCATCATTGTGTGGTATGGAAGCTACAAGGCATCAGGCCACAAACCCTACGGTGGATAGTGAAAACTGACAAGAGGATCACTGGGTCTTCCTCCCCCCATTTGTGATATTTACCGGGAGTGTTGCAGACGAAGGGCCTGAAACATTGTTGAGGATCTCCACCACCCCTCCCACAATCTCTCTGACCCACCACCCATCCCACAATCTCTCTGACCCACCACCCCTCCCACAATCTCTCTCACCCACCACCCTTCCCACAATCTCTCTGACCCACCACCCATCCCACAATCTCTCTGACCCACCACCCATCCCACAATCTCTCTGACCCACCACCCTTCCCACAATCTCTCTGACCCACCACCCCTCCCACAATCTCTCTGACCCACCACCCATCCCACAATCTCTTTGTCTCTCTACTGTCAGGATGGAGGTACAGGAGCATCAGGACTGGGACTGTCAGACTGGGTAACAGCTTCTTCCCTCAGGCTGTGAGACTAACGGATACCCTGTCACCACTGAGGTCTCGTCACCAGGACAGTGAACCGTTTAATGTTTACTTGTGTTGCACACTACCGACATTTTTCAATTATATTTAACTTATGTTTTGTGGACGCACCATGGTCCAGAGGACTATTATTTCATTTGGTTGTATATATGGTGTCAAAATGGTTGTTGTAATGCATCTAGTGTGGTAGTGCAGTGGATAGTGCTCGTCACTCTCACTTTCAGCTTCCACCGCTGGCCAGCAGTCTTGCGAAAAAGAGAGCTGAATGTGTAGGTCTCTCTCCGACAGCAAGCCTCATGTGCCTCCTCGCTGGTAACACACACAAACTGAACTCCTTTCGGACTCGGGCCGGGGAGGAGGTCTGGCCCCTGCACACGTAGCACGCAGGCACACGGGTGTGTGGACGCACCCTGGTGCTCGTGAACCCAGCTATGGGTAAATAGTCCCACTGCCTTGTGGGCAGCCTCAGGAGATACAAAGGCTACGGGAATAAACCCAGACAGCAAATGTGGAGTGCAGCCCTTCAGGCACAGGAGGTCATTGAACATCCACTGGGCAGCTCCTGCAGCCAGAAGGTACCAAACGTATTGTTTCATAAGCTTTCCTTTGGACTACACTGGTGAGGCTGAGAGGGGCGTCTTGATGACTGGGCATCTCAGGATCTCCATACCTTCCATCCAGGCTTGTGATGGTGATCATCACCACCTATTGTCCTTCAGGACAGACAGATACCAACCATATATGTACAGTCAGATACCAACAATCTTCAACTTCAACTTGAACTGAAAGCAAGACCAAAAATCACGAAATGTACATGTGTTGTTCGTACCTTTTCTTGGTTGCTGGAAGATTCTAGAAGAAAAGGAAGACAGGATTTAATTGAGCTATACGAATGGTGTGGAACCAAAGTTCATTAAATACACCGTGCATGTTTCAGGCGAACCTGCTACTGAGGTACTGACAGTTGACCCAGGCTTGGACAAATAAGATGAGTTGTCTCTGAACATTAAGAAATGCAGCCGATTTTATAGGTTAAAAGTACAGCCTAAGACTATGAAAGCATATAAATGCAAAGGTGATTTACCAGGAAGCTGCCTGGATCAGAGATTATGAGGAAAGGCTGAGTGAGCCAAGGCTTTTCTCTTTGGAGTGAAGGAGGGTGAGAGGTGATTTGATAGGAGTGTACAAGGTGACAAGAGCATAGATTGAGTAGACAGCCAGAGACTTTTTCCCAGGGTGGGAAAGGCTAATACGAGAGGCCATGATTTTAAGGAGGTTGGAGAGAGTACAGGGTGGATATCAGAGGTGATTTCTTTACACAGAGTGTGGAACGCCCTGCTGGGGTGGTGGTAGAGGCAGATACATTATGAAACACTTATATAGGCAAGTGGATGATAGAGAAATGGAGGACTATGTGGGAGGGAAGGGTTAGATTGATCTTGGGGTGGATTAAAAGGTTGCATAACATTGTGGGCCAAAAGGCCTGTGCTGTAATGGTCTATGCTTTTTGAGATGCTCTGAAGTCAAAAGTTGACTGATGTAGTGTAGTCCCATCTCCTGGTGATCATGAGGCATGTGGGTAACAGATTTATAATCTGAGGTGATGATAGTACAATTTTACAACTCACTCACTGACTCTCCACTCAGACTCTAAGGATAATTCATTGTTCACAACCTTTGACGCTCAGAGGGATCGTGGACAGGTTAAGTCAATGGAAAGGAAAGCAAATACAATGTTAGGATTCATTTCAAGAGAACAAGAGTACAGAAGCAAAGATATAATGCTGAGGCTTTACAGGGCATCGGTCAGACTGCACTTGGAGTATTGTGAACAGTTTTGGCCCCTTATCTAAGAAAGGATGTGATGGCAATGGTATGAATGCAGTGGAGCTTCACAAGAATTATTCCAGGAATGAAAGGGTTAATACACAAGCAATAATTGAAGGCTTCGGGCCTGTACGCACTGGAGTTTAGAAGAATGAGAGGGAATTGCATTGAAACCTATTGAATATTTAAAGGCCTATATAGAATGGATGTGGAAAGGATGTTTCCGATAATTGGGGAGTCTAGGACCAGAGGACATGGGCTCAAAATAGAAGCCTCTTAAGAACACAGATGAGGAGGAAATTCTTAAGCCAGAGGGTTATGCATCTGTGGAGAATGGCATTCAGAGGGATAATAAGTCAGCCATGATAGACTGGTACAGCAGTAAATGGCTGAATGGCTCAATTCTGGTCCAATGTCTTATGGTGCATCGAAGTGGACTTTATTGTTGAAGTATTTGAATATGGCATTGGAGCAGAGCTTAGCCGCACAGTCATAAGTGCAAAGCAAGTAGACGGGGGCTAAGCATTCAACCTTGGGGTGTACCTGTGCTAATGGAAAACGTGGAGCAAATGCTGTTGCCAATCCCAGCTGACTGGGTTCTGTAAGTAAGCAAATTGAGCACAAGGAGGTATTGAGACCAAGGTCTAGAAGCTTACTGATTAGTTCCGATGCTTAAGTGTTGAATTCTGAGCTGTAATCAATAAAGAACATTCTGCTGTATGCATCTTTGTTGTCCAGATGGTCCAGGGTTGAGTGATGAGATGGCATCTGCTGTGGACCAGCATGGTACAGCATGGTCTAGCATGTCAGCACAGAGTTAGAATGGTCTAGTAGAGTCCAGAATAGTCTAACATGTCACCAGAGAGCTGGAATAGTCCAGAATGGTCCAGCATAGTCTGAAAAGAGATGGTATGGCTTAGCATGGTCCAGAGTATTTTCAGCATGTCACTAGAGAGTTAGAATGGTCTCCTTCCAATAGATGATTTCAGGAATATTTAAGATACTTTGAAGTGTTGGGTCAGACGAGTGGGAGAGCTCTCTTTGGAGAGGACTAATAACCAGAGGCCAGAGGTCCATAAATAAAGGCCAAAGTTGGAGGTAAGAGAATGGCAGGGAGATGGCATTTTTCTGGAATCCAGAAATCAATCCCCGAGAAAGTAGTGGGACCTGGTTTATGGATGTCAGTGGGGATAAGATGAGATTTAGATTTGTTTTTCACATGTATATCAAAAGATACAGTGAAATGCATCATTAGCATTAACAACCAACACACCCAAAGGATATGCTGGGGGTGGCCCACAAGTGTTGCCATACATTCTGGCATGAGCGAAGCACACCACAATGGTCAGCAGAACAACACAAGCATCAACAACAGCAGCAGAACAAGCCCCTGTCCCACCCACTCACACAGAGACAGCCCCAGGACACACTGCCACTGAGCCTCCAGGCCCTGGCCCAGACTCACACACTTCAGGGCTCAGGCTACCCCAGGACTGATCAGGTGACATTGATGTTCAATCCTTAACACTTGACCTTCAGGTCTCGACCCCAGGACTGACCAATCATGTGGCTTCTACCTTTGTCTTTGACCCCAGGGCAATTTGACCATTGGGTCCCAACCCCAGGTCTGGCTAATCATGGGAGTGGGCTGAATGCCCCCAGGATGGAGGTTCCTTTGACTCAATCAGCTGTTGGTCTTTTCATACAAAAAGTAGTGAATATGGCTCAGTCCATCACAGGTAAAGCCCTCTCCAGCATTGAGCATGTCAACATGGAGCAGTGTCATAAGCAGCAGCATCCATCATCAAGAACCCCCACCACCCAGGCCACGCTCTCTTCTCTCTGCTGCCATCAGGAAGGTGGTACAGGAGCCTCAGGACTCACACCACCAGGTTCAGGAACAGTTATTACCCCTCAACCAACAGGCTCCTGAACCAAATGGGACAACTTCACTCAAATTCACTCACCCCATCACTGAACTGTTCCCACAACCTATAGACTCATTTATAAGGACTCTTCATCTCATGTTCTCGATAGTCGTTCCTTATGTATTTATTATCATTTTTGTATTTGCATAGCTTGTTGTCTTTTATACATTGTTTCTTGGCCCAACTTGTGTGCTGTATGGTTTTTCATTGATTCTATCGTCTTCCTTTGTATTTACTGTGAATACCCGCAAGAAAATTAATCTCAGGGATGTATATGGTGACATATGTACTTTGATAATAAATTTAGAGTCATGGTCATAGAGAAGTAGAGCACAGAAATAGGCTCTTTGGCTCATCTAGTTTGTGCAGAGACATTTAAATTGCCTATTCCCATCGACCTGTACCGGGACCATTGCACTCCACGTACCTACCATCCACGTCCCTACCATCCACGTACCTACCATCCACGTCCCTACTCAGACATCTAAAACTCGAAATCGAGCACACATGCACCACTTGCAGTTCATTTCACACTCTGGTTGTCATCCCACCCAACTTTGGTGGGAAAAGCTTGCTTGATTTTACCCTCTCTACACACCTCACAATTCTGTAATCCTCTATCAAATGTCCTCCCAATCTTCTATGTTCCAAGGAATAAAGTCCTTAACATATTTAATCTTTCCGTATAAGTTAAGTCCTCCAGACCTGGCAAAATCGTTGTAAATTTTCTCTGCATTCTTTCAACCTCATTTACATCTTTCTGACCAAAACTGCACACACTACTCCAAATTAAGCCCCATCAATGTCTTATACAATTTACTTTGGACATTTTGGTATTTGTTTCTAGGGCTGAATTTTGTTTGCCGGGGCTTCTCCCACTCACCCGCAAGAAGAGGGCAGAGTCTCGCTGGCTGAGTTGGCACTCAATGGCCTTGATATTAGCCTTCAGCGTGGAAATCTCCTCAGCGATTCTCTTCACCTTCTCCTGCACTGACCAAACCTGGTTCTTCACCTCGTTCCGAAGGCCATCCAGCAGCATGGCCTCCTCCGTGTGAAGAAAAGAGTGAAGTTTCTGGAATTCCTGTCTGATTTGTCGTTCGGTTCTCGAGGCCTGGCTCTGGAACAACAGTAGTAAACAGAGTCTAAATATTAAACCATATAACAATTACAGCACGGAAATAGACCATCTCGGCACTTCTAGTCCGTGCCGAACACTTACTCTCACCTAGTCCCACTGACCTGCACTCAGCTCATAACCCTCCATTCCTTTCCTGTCCATATACCTATCCATTTTTTTAAATGACAAAATTAAACCTGCCTCTACCACTTCTACTGGAAGCTCATTCCACACAGCTACCACTCTGAGTAGTTGTTCCCCCTCGTACTACCCCTAAACTTTTGCCCCTTAACTCTCAACTCATGTCCTCTTGTTTGAATTTCCCCTACTCTCAATGGAAAAAGCCTATCCACGTCAACTCTATCTATCCCCCTCATAATTTTAAATACCTCTATCAAGTCCCCCCTCAACTTTCTACGCTCCAAAGAATGAAGACCTAACTTGTTCAACCTTTCTCTGTCACTTAGGTGCTGAAACCTAGATAACATTTTAGTAAATTTCCTCTGTACTCTCTCTATTTTGTTGACAACTTTCCTATAATTTGGTGACCAGAACTGTACACAATACTCCAAATTTGGCCTTACCAATGCCTTGTACAATTTTAACATTACATCCCAACTCCTATACTCAATGCTCTGATTTATAAAGGCCAACATACCAAAAGCTTTCTTCACCACCCTATCCACATGAGATTCCACCTTCAGGGAACTATGCACCATTATTCCTAGATCACTCTGTTCTACTGCATTCCTCAATGCCCTACCATTTACCATGTATGTCCTATTTTGATTAGTCCTACCAAAATGTAGCATCTCACACTTCTCAGCATTAAACTCCATCTGCCATCTTTCAGCCCACTCTTCTAACTGGCCTAAATCTCTCTGCAAGCTTTGAAAACCTACTTCATTATCCACAAAACCACCTATCTTAGTATCATCTGCATACTTACTAATCCAATTTACCACCCCATCATCCAGATCATTAATTTATAAGACAAACAACACTGGACCCAGTACAGATCCCTGAGGCACACCACTAGTCACCGGCCTCCAACCTGACAAACAGTTATCCACCACTACTCTCTGGCATCTCCCATCTAGCCACCGTTGAATCCATTTTATTACTTCAATATTAATACCTAACGATTGAACCTTCCTAACTAACCTTCCGTGTGGAACCTTGTAAAAGGCCTTACTGAAGTCCATATAGACAACATCCACTGCTTTACCCTTGTCAACTTTCCTAGTAACCTCTTCAAAAAATTCAATAAGATTTGGCAAACATGACCTTCAACGCACAAATCCATGTTGACTGTTCTGAATCAGACCCTGTCTATCCAGATAATTATATATACCATCTCTAAGAATACGTTCCATTAATTTACCCACCACTGATGTCAAACTTACAGGCTAGGTTTACTCTTCGAACCCTTTTTAAACAATGGAACCACATGAGCAATACGCCAATCCTCCGGCACCATCCCCATTTCTAATGACATTTGAAATATTTCTGTCAGAGCCCCTGCTATTTCTACACTAACTTCCCTCAAGGTCCTAGGGAATATCCTGTCAGGACCTGGAGACTTATCCATTTATATTCTTTAAAAGCGCCAGTACTTCCTCTTCTTTAATTATCATAGTTTCCATAACTATCCTACTTGTTTCCCTTACCTTACACAATTCAATATCCGTCTCCTTAATGAATACGGAAGAAAAGAAATTGTTCAAAATCTCCCCCATCTCTTTTGGCTCCACACATAGCTGTCCACTCTGATTCTCTAAGGGACCAATTTTATCCCTCACTATCTTTTTGCTATTAATATAACTGTAGAAACCCTTTGGATTTATTTTCACCTTACTTGCCAAAGCAACCTCATATCTTCTTTTAGCTTTTCTAATTTCTTTCTTAAGCTTCTTTTTACATTCTTTATATTCCTCGAGCACCTCATTTACTCCATGCTGCCTATGTTTATTGTAGATCTCTCTCTTTTTCCTAACCAAGTTTCCAATATCCCTTGAAAACCATGGCTCTCTCAAACTTTTAACCTTTCCTTTCAACCTAACAGGAACATAAAGATTCTGTACCCTCAAAATTTCACCTTTAAATGACCTCCATTTCTCTATTACATCCTCCTAGTGTTATGAGTGATGAACAGACTTGATGGAAATGGGGTGAAGAGTTAACCATTTCCCCCCTTTTTGAGAACTATGGACTATGACTATTGCTATGCTGCTAATGAGAGAGAGAGAGAGAGAGAGAGAGAGATGAAGCACAGAGGCAGGAACATCTGCAACAGATAAGAGAGAGAGAGACAGTTGATTTATGTATTATGGCTTCTTCCTGGATTGTTTACCTTGCGCTACAAGGACTGTACTTTGCTCGTTAACATTCCTAAGGAGACAGCAGGAGTGGCCTGATTTGATGGACATGGTCATTTTGAGTTGATGGATGGCTGATACCCCGTCAGTGGGGATAAAAGACAGGTGTGGAAAGACACCCCTCAGACACACCAGTGGACACTGACCGAGTGTTGTGCACCCACAGGAAGGTGGGGGCTTCGAGGACCGAATCAGGAGATCAGTCAACAAAGCTCACAGTGTGACGGCAGGGCCGATGGGGACTTGTGTGTGTGTCCACTCATGCCAGAGTGACGAGTCCACCACAGAAGAACGGTCTAGCTGGAGAACGAAGGGTCATAACCGAATGACCACAACAGTACGACGGAATCAGAATACAACAGAAGGTTTGCTGGCTGCAGCTGCTCAATCTCTTGCTCACTCTCTCTCTCTCTCTCTCTCTCTCTCTAACGAATTACAACAACTGCAACTACCTCAGCACACATGAACTGAACTTTATCTTCTTCAATGACAATTCATTTACCCCTAGACATTGATAGAGTTTGTTTATTATTGTTGATTATTATTCCTACACTTCTATGTTTATTATTGCTAACCTGTTTTATATGTATATTTGCATAATTGATACTGTATTGTGTAGTTTACTAATAAACACCTTTAGTTTTCAGTACCAGACTCCAACGGATTCTTCTATTTCTGCTGGTCTGTAAACCCAGTTACGGGGTACGTAACACCATAAAACAAATTGTCCCAATCCACTCCTTCTAAATCTTTTCACATCTCCTCAAAGTTAGCCTTTCTCCAATCAAAAATCTCAACCCTGGGTCCAGACCTATCCTTCTCCATAATTATATTATATAATAATTATTATATAATTAAAGATTTAAGAATTAGTTTTATTTGACACATGTATATAAAAACATAAGAAATAGGACCAGGAGTCGGCCATCTGGCCCGACGAGCCTGCTCTGCCATTCAATAAGATCATGGCTGATCTGGCCATGGATTCATCTCCGCCTACCTGCCTTTTCCCCAAAACCCTTAATTCCCTACTATGCAAAAATCTATTCAACCTTGTATTAAATATATTTACTGATCTGGCTTCCACTGCTTCATTGGGCAGAGAATTCCACAGATTCACCACTCTCTGGGAAAAGCAGTTCCTCCTCATCTCCGTCCTAAATCTACTCCCCTGAATCTTGAGGCTATGTCCCCTAGTTCTAGTCTCGCCTCCCAGTGGAAACAACTTTCCTGCCTCCATCTTATCTACCCCTTTCATAATTTTATATATTTCTAAAAGATCTTCTCTCATCCTTCTGAACTCTGGAGAGTACAGCCCCATGCAACTCAATCTCTCCTCATTGTCTAATCCCCTGATCTCTGGAATCAATCTGGTGAACCTCCTCTGCACTGCCTCCAAAGCCAGTATATCCTTCCTCAATTAAGGAGACCAGAACTGCACACAGTACTCCAGTTGCAGTCTTACCAGTACCCTGTATAGCTGCAGCATAACCTCCCTGCTCTTGAATTCAATCCCTCTGGCAATGAAGGCCAACGTTCCATTTGCTTTCTCGACAGCCTGTTGCACCTCAACCTTTTGTGACTCATGCACAAGAACATCAAAATATACAGTGATTCATGTTGTTTGCGCCAAATCAAAAATTGTTCTGGGCAGCCCACAAATGTCACCATGCTTCTCTTCCAGCGTCAACATAGCATTCCCACAACTCACTAATCCTAATGTCTTCCACACGTGGGAGGAAACTGGAGCAGCTGGAAGATATTCATATGGTCAGAAGGAGAACATACAAACTCCTTACGGACAGCCATGGGAATTGAACTCAATCTTACAGCTGGCACTGTAATAGCTTTATGCTAGCCGCTATGGGAAATCAAAAAAATCCTGTAGATGCTGAAAATCTGAAACAAAACCAGAAATTATTGTGAATACTCAGTGGGTCAGGTAGCATCTGTGGGGAAAGAAATGGAGAAAAATTTTCAGGTCAGAGATTCGCCCTTAGATAATTGTATTATTGACATTTCTGGGATTCTTTGAGAATTTTAGAAATTACTTAGATGAGGAAGTACAGGGTTGGTTAGTAAGTTTGCTTCACCATATCAGACGATCTGTCCTGGATCCAGCACGTAAGTGACATCACAAAGAAGGGATGGCAGCACCTCTACTTTCTTAGAAGTTTGTGCCAATTCAGCACGTCATCTAAAACTTTGACAAACTTCATCTAACTTAAAAGATCTGTTAAAATAGGAATGCTCTGTCTGTGTATGCACTACTTTTCAGTTGGTTGGTGGAGGGGAGAAGGATTGGGGGGTAGAGAGGGGTGGAGAGGGGGGTGGGGATGAGGAAGAGGATGAGGGGTGACAGGAGGGATGTGGATGAAGGTTGGGGGGTGGCTGAGTTAAACAGTCAAAATTTAATCAGCAACTGGTTGTATTGAATGTAATTTGTTGGTGTTGCAATAAAAATGATAAAAAAAAACTTTGCCAAATTTCGATAGCTGCACAGTGTTACAGCAGTGAGCATATTGACTGGTTGCTCCATTAAATCTCACTGCATTCTCTTTTATTCAGATAGAGAATAAAGTCCTAACAGAGAACATAGAACAAAGCCCAGCACCTTCAGCCTGGAATGGGAACACCAGTGTCCTTCAATAGAAAACCCAATAAAAAATACTGTATATGACCAGTCCATTATGGGTAAAACACTCCCACCATTGAGCACATCGACATGAACCCACTGCCACAGAAAAGTAGCGTCCATTATCAAGGACTGCCACCAACCAGGACATGTTCTCTTTTCACTGCTGCTATCAGGAAGAAAGCACACAAGCCTCAGGACCCACACCACCAGATTCAGGAACAGTTATTACACCTCAACCATCAGGCTCCTGAACCAGAGGAGATGACTTCACTCACTCCATCACTGAGCTGTTCCCACAGTTTAAGGACTCTTTGTCTCATGTTTTCGATATTTAGACCATAAGACATAGGAGTAGAATTAGCCCATTTGGTGCTTCGAGCTTTTTCTGCCATTCAATCATGGCTGATCCTTTTTACCCATCTTCAGCCCACTTCCAGGCCTTATCCCTGTCAGTTTTGATGCTGCGCCCAATCAGGAGCCTATCAAACTCTGCCTTAGACGAGGAGCCCAAAACTGTTCACAGTACTCAAGGTGAGGCCTCACCAGTGCCTTATAAAGCCTCAGCATCACATCCCTGCTCTTGTATTCCAGACCTCTTGAAATGAATGCTAACGTGGCATTTGCCTTCTTCATCACCAACTCAACCTACAAGTTAACCTTCAGGATGTTCTGCACAAGGACTCTCAAGTCCCCTTGCATCTCAGATTTTGCATTTTCTCCCCGTTTAGAAAATAGTCTGCACATTTATTTCTTCTACTAAAGTGCATGACCATGCATTTCCAACAATGTATTTCATTTGCCATTTTCTTGCCCATTTACCTAATCTGTCTAAATCCTTCTGCAGCCTTCACAATCTCAACCATACCTCTTTCAGAACCCGAGGGTGCAGTTCATTTGGTCCGGGTGACTAATGTACCCTTGGGTCTTCCAGCTTTTGGAGCACCGTCTCGCTGCACTCACTTCCATTCCCTCACATCTGGCACACTGCTACTGTCTTGCTCAGTGAAGATATTTATTGCTTATTTATTTTTGTTAATATTTCGGTTTTTCCCCCCTTTGTCTTTGCACATTTGTTGTCTTTTGCACCATTGGTTGTTTGTCCATCTTGTTGTGTGCATTCTCGTTGTGAGGCTCAGATCTCTGATCCATTATCACTCGGTCCATAATTATCCAAATATCCATTCATGCTTTTACAGCTGATCACACGGTACCTGGTACACAGTGCCCAAGATGTGTGTCTGTATCAGACTAGCCCTCTATGCTTTTACATAGAGAGTACAGAGACCATTTACAATTTACTTGAAAATTGAAAGTTTTGAAGTTAATAACTCATCGGGGTGATTGATAAGTTCGTGGCCCAAGGTAGAAGGAGATGAGTTATTAACTTTAAACTTTCTGCATAATCACTCAAAGAGTTGACCTGCATGTGCATGTAATGAGAGCTGTATAACTCATCTCCTTCTACCCTAGGCCACAAACTTATCAAATACCCCTGCTGTGGACACTTTCTGGAGGTCCAAGATCCATATGCTCCACGACCGCTGGACTGTGTGTAAATGTAGGAGGGGAAAATAAATGTTGAAAAATAAATGTGCTAGGTTTTCTAAAATTGACTCCTTCTACCTTAGGCCACGAACTTATGAATCACCCCTCGTAGGATTCCCATGTTTTTTTTACCTTTGCAGTTTCTTAACTCCGCACACAAAGGTTTGACATTCTCTGACCCTATGTCACCACTTTCTAAAGATGTAATTCCATCCCTTACCCACGGAGCTACACCACTGCCGATGCCTTCCTGCCTGTCCTTTCGATACAAAGTATATCCTTTGATGTTAACTATAGCCTTCTTTCAGCCACGACTCAGAGATGCCCATATCGTCATACTGACCAATCTCTAATTGCGTCACAAGTTCATCCACCTTATTCCGAATGCTACGCACATTTAAATACAACACCTTCAGTCCTGCATTCTTTGCTCTTTTGTATTTTGCCTCTGTGGTACAATTTAACTCTTTGCTCTGTCTGTATTTGTACCCAATCATAGGCTTGTCCTTCTTTACGTTCATGTTACACGCATCCTCTACTTGTAAATCTGTTGGCTCATCCTCAGCTCGATCGTCCTGATTCCCACCCCCGTCATATTAGTTTAAACCACTCCCAACAACTCAGGTAAACCTGCCCACAAGAATATCGGTCCCCCTCGGATTTCAAGAGCAACCCGCCTGTAAACACACCCACCCGGGGAGGGATGGTGGGGCAGCTGTCTCCCAGTTCCAGAGGTTGGGTTTGACCCCCACATCCAGTGTTTCTACGTGGAGCTTGCATGTTCTCCCTGGGACTGTGTGGGTTTTCCTGAGTGCCCTGTGCTGGGGATATGGGGAGAATGTAGGATCAGTGTTTCGCATGCACTCGATGGCAGATGTGCCTGTTTCTGTGATTTTTCACTCTCCGACAAGTTCTGACACTTCCATTAAATATATTCAGGGACAGCCTAGGCTGCCAACCGGAGTAATGTTCACCACCTCCCTCGACCCTGGATGCCTCACGCTCTGACCATAAGACATACGATTAGATTTCGGCCATTTGGCCCATTGAGTCTGCTCCGCCATTCCATCACGGCTGATTTGTTACACCTCGCAACCCCATTCTCCTGTCTTCAACCCATAAACTTTGATGCTGATTAATCAAATATCTATTAACCCTTGCTTTAAATATTCTCAATACTTGGCCTCCACAGCCGTCTGGCAATGAATACCCTCTGGCTAAAGAAATTTCTCCTCATCTCTGTTCTAAAGGGATGTCCTTCTATTCTGAGACCATGCCTTCTGGTTCAGGACTCCCCCTACAGTTGGAAACATCCTATCCACATCCACTCTGTCTAGGTCTTTTATCGGATAGGTTTCAATGAGATCCCCCTCATTCTTCAAAATTCCAGCAAGTACAGGCTCAGAGCTATCAAACACACCTCAAAACTTTCCATCCCCAGGATCATTCTGGACAACCTCCTTTGGATCCTCTCAAATGCCAACACTCCCTTTCTTAAAGCTGGGGCTAAAAACTGGTCCATGCTCCAAATGTGGGTGAGTCTATTTCCTGCTGAGCACTGAACCCACTCCAACAGTAACCCCGACTTCCCCTGTTAAGTGAAATTGTTTCCAGACCCAAAATGAAGCAAAGGAGATTTCAGCTTTATACAAGGAAAACCTGTGGTGCATTCACTCTTTCAGAGACTTAATGTGGTTAATAGCTCACCTTAATGTGGTTTAAAGTCAGGTCATGTTCTTTCTTGATCCGAAGGAACTTCTCTTTCTTGGCTTTTAAGGTTTCAATTAATATCCCCAGTCCGTCCTGAAAAAATATTAGTTTGAAGAATTTAGTTCAGCGATATATGGTTAGTGTAGTAGTTAGCATAATGCTTTACAGCACCGGGATTCACTTTCTGCTGTTGTCTGTAAGGAGTTTGTACATTCTCCCCGTAACTGCCTGGGTTTCCACTGGGTCCCACATTCCAGAGGTAGAGTCTGGTGTTCCCAACGTCCTCTACATTGGTGAAACCTATCGGAAATTGGGGGAACCGCTTCGGTTTTGTCCCACATTCCAGAGATGTACAGGTTTGGGTTAGAGTCTGGTGTTCCCAACGTCCTCTACATTGGTGAAACCTATCGGAAATTGGGGGAACCGCTTCGTTGGGCACATCCACACCATCCGCTACAAGCGGTGGCCAAACATTTCAATCCCGATTCCCATTCTGACATGTTTACTCTTTTCCATAGATGGTGCCCGAGCTGCTGAGTTGCTCCAGTACTTTGCTAGTGAGTACTTTGGGTTAGTGAGTTGTGGACATGCTACGTTGGCACCAATAGTGTGGTAACCCTTGCAGGCAGCCCCCAGCACATCTTCAGACTGTGTGGGTCGTTGGTGCAATCGATGCATCTCACTGTGGCTTATACGATTTCATTAGGCATAGACAGAGCAGATGTTAAGATTCCTTTTCCAAAAGTGCCAAATATTGTACTACAGGATGTAGGATTGTGGTGAGAGAGCAGAAAGGTTAGGGGAGATGCGAGGTGTGAGTGCTGGCTACCAGGACTGTGTTTCCAGGCGGATTGGGGTGAATGCCAGGGCCATATCGCTTCAGCGTGGTTTTGATCTGAACTAAACTGATTACGACTGGAGTCCTGGTTTGATGTTTCATATTCTATGTGCTGTTCGGTTGCTTTTGGCAGTTTGAACAAATTGTTCTTTTTTTACATGTTGGTATTTGATGTTCTCTTTCCGTTTCCATGGTGATTTGAGTTGAACTTTGTACACATACTTTGATTAACAAATGCACTTGAAATCTTTGGTGGCGTTATAGGGCAGTGTTATTTAAAAGACAATTAGACAGACTTATGCCATGTGCCGGCAGATGGGGTTAGTTAGATTGGCATTCAATATCATCCCTAGAGTTGATACTGAAGGTCGAAGCTCACAGACTGAAGTTGGTGAGTTTGGAAGTTGAGGTTCGACGGCAGCCTATCCTGGGGTTGGATGCCTGACAGTGCTTGTGAGTAGGTGGGTGGGTGGGGAGAATGGAAAAGAGCTTTATTTTCAAATTGTTGTTGTTATTGAAATATTCTATTGAACATCGTAGGCATGCTATGCTGGCATTGGAATATGGGGCAAGCCTTGTGGGCTGCCCTCAGCGTACCCTGCAGACTCACTGACAGAGACGGGGATGGTTTAGAGCAGCTGGTTAAACTATATGCCCTGGGAGTACTCAGGGGAAACCCACCTAGATGTGCCACTCCACACAGGCAGGGCTGGAGGTCAGGATCGAACCAGGATCTCTGGAAGAGTGCTGCTGCTAAGCCACACTCTGTCCCCATCACTGCAGCTACCTACTACAGTTCTCTGAATACGTTCAGAATGCCACTAGTTTGAAGGTAATTGTGGAGAAGGATTGGTCTGGTCCATGGGTTGAGATTCTAAAGTGGAGAAAGACTGATTTTGATGGATTTAGAAAGGATCTGGCAAGTGTGGATTGGGACAGGCTGTTTTCTGGCAAAGATGTACTTGGTAAGTGGGAGACCTTTACAAGTGCCATTTTTAGCGTTCAAAGCTTGCATGCGCCCATCAGAATAAACGACAAGGGTAACAGGTTTAGAGAACTTTGAATTTTGAGAGATCTTGAGGCTCTGGTTAAGGAGGAGAAGGAGGTGCAGAGCAGGTATAGGTAAGTAAGAACAAATGAGCTGCTTATGGAGAATCAAAAATGCAAAAGACATTTAAGAGAAATTTGGAAAAGTTTATGGGTAGGAGGGGTATGGAGGGCTATGGTCCATGTGCAAGTAGATGTGAATGGCCAGATTAATAGTTCAGCATGGACTAGATGGGCCAAAAGGCCTGTTTCTTACTAAAGTGGTCTATGACTCTATGTTGGGGTGTGCGTAACTAGATGGGCCAAAGGGCATGTTTCTTACTGTAGTTGTGACTCTATGTTGGGGTGTGTGTGATTTCAAAACGTACAAACGTTTTCAAAAGAACAGTGTTACCACCATCCAAGAAGAGCATTTCACCAAATATTGACTAACTCCGGCTCTGAACGTTGATAATTGGGAGATTGTTTATTTTTGTCACATGTACTGAAATAGAATGAAGAACTTGACCTTCATGCTTTTCATACAGACCAAATCATTTTGCAGTGTTACTGAGATACATTGAACACAACAGCACAGGACAGAATCAGAATCAGGTTTATTATCACTGGCATGTGATGTGAAATTTGTTAACTTAGCAGCAGCAGTTCAATGCCATACATAATCTAGCAGAGAGAAAAATAATAATAATAAATAAACAAGTAAATCAATTACATATATTGAATAGATTTTTTAAATATGCAAAAACAGAAATACTGTACTGTAATTTTAAAAAAGTGAGGAAGTGTCCAAAGATTCAATGTCCATTTAGGAATCGGATGGCAGAAGGGAGAAGCTGTTCCTGAATCACTGAGTGTATGCCTTCAGGCTTCTGTCCCTCCTACCTGATGGTAACAGGGAGAAAAGGGCATGTCCTGGGAGCTGGAGGTCCTTAATAATGGACGCTGCCTTTCTGAGACACCGCTCCTTGAAGATGTCCTGGGTACTTTGTAGACTAGTACCCAAGATGTAGCCGACTAGATTTACGATCCTCGGCAGCTTCTTTCGGTCCTGTGCTGTAGCCTCACCGTACTAGACAGTGATGCAGCCTGTCAGAATGCTCTCCACAGTACAACTGTAGAAGTTTTGAGTGTATGACCCTTTAACCTACTCTCAGGTTAATCTAACCCTTCCTGGCCACACAGCTCTCCATGTTTCTATCATCCATGTGCCGATCTAAGAATTTCTTAAATGCTCCTAATGTACCTGCCTCTACCACCACTGCTGGCACTGTGCTCCATGCACTTAACACTCTTATAAGACCATGACAGCATAAGATAGAGGAGCAGAAGTAGGCTATTCGGCCCATCAAGTCTGTCTGCTATTCATTCATGGGCTGATCCAATTCTTCCAGTCATTCCCACTCCCCTGCCTTCTCCACATACCCTTTGATGCCCTGGGTAATCAAGAACCTATCTATCTCTGCCTTAAATACACCCAATGACTTGGCCTCCACAGCCGCTGGTGGCAACAAATTCCACAGATTTACTACCCTATGACTAAAGTTATTTCAATGCATCTCTGTTCTAAATGGACGTCCTTCAATCCTGAAGTCCTGCCTTCTTGTCCTAGACTTCTCTATCATGGAAAATAACTTTGCCATGTCTAATCTGTTCAGGCATTTTAATATTCGTAATGTTTCTATGAGATCCCCCCTCATTTTCCTGAACTCGGGAATGTCCAAACATTCCTCACATGGTAACCCTTTCAATCCTGGAATGATTCTCATGAATCTTCTCTGAATCCATTCCAATATCAGTATATCCTTTCTAAAATAAGGAGCCCAAAACTGCACACAATACTCCAAGTGTGGTCTCACGAATGTCTTATAGAGCCTCAACATCACATCCCTGCTCTTATATTCTATATCTCTAGAAATGAATTACAACATTGCATTCGCCTTCTTCACCACCGACACAACTCTGCACAAGGACTTCCAAGTCCCTCTGCATATCTGCATTTTGAATTCTCTCCCCATCTAAATAATAGTCTACCCATTTATTTCTTCCACTCAAGTGCATGACCATACACTTACCAACATTGTATTCCATTTGCCACTTCTTTGCCGATTCCCCTAAACTATCCAAGTTTCTCTGCAGGCTTCCTGTTTTTCTCAACACTACCCACTCCTTCATCTAGCTTTGTATCATTGGCAAATTTAGCCACAAATCCATTAATCCCATGGTCCAAATCATTGACTTACACCATAAAAAGTAGCGGTCCCATCACAGACCCCCCCCCCCCCCCCCCCCGTGGAACTCCACTGGTAATCGGCAGCCAGCCAGAATAGGATCCCTTTATTCCCACTCTCTATTTTCTGCTGATCAGCCAATGCTCCACCCACGCTAGTAACCTCCCTGTAATTCCATGGGATCTTATCTTGCTAAGCAGCCTCATGTGCGGCACCTTGTCAAAGGCCTTCTGAAAATCCAAATACACCATGTCTACTGCATCTTCTTTATCTACCCTGCTTGTAATTTCCCCAAAGAGTTGCAGTAGGTTTGTCAGGCAGGATTTTCCTTTCAGGAAACCATGCTGGCTTTGGCCTATCTTGTCATGTGCCTCCAGGTACTCTGTAATCTCATCCCTAACAATTGATTCCAACAACTTCCCAACCACTGATGTCAGGCTAACAGGTCAAAAGTTTCCTTTCTGCTGCCTCCCGCTCTTCTTAAATAGCGGAGTAACATTTGCAATTTTCCAGTCATCCAGTGCAATGCCAGAATCTATTGATTCTTGAAAGATCACCATTAATGCCTCCGCAATTTCTCCAGCTACTTTGTTGAGAACCCAAGGGTGCATTCCATCAGGTCCAGGAGATTTATCCACCCTCAGACCATTAAGCTTCCTGAGCACCTTCACAGTCGTAATTTTCACTGCACATACTTCACTTCTCTGATACTTTTGAATGTCCAGTATACAGCAGATGTCTTTCACTGTGAAGACTGATGCAAAATACATATTCACTTCCTCTGCCATCTCTGCGTCTCACATTACAATATCTCCAGTGTCATTTTCTATTGGTCCTACATCTACCCTCAACTCTCTTTTATCCTTTACATACTTAAAAAAGCATTTAGTATATTCTTTGAAATTGGTCGCCAGCTTCCTTTCATAATTCATCTTTTCCTTCCTAATGACCTTCTTAGTTTCCTTCTGCAAGTTTTTAAAAGCTCCCCAATCCTCTATCTTCCCACTTCCTCTGGCTTCCTTGTATGCCCTCTCTTTTGCTTTTACTTTGTCTCTGATTTCACTTGTCAGCCATGGTAGTGTTCTTCCATTCGAAAATTTATTCTTATTTGGAATATATTTGTCTTGCACTTCCCTCATTTTTCACAGAAACTCCAGCCATTGCTGCTCTGCTGTCCTTCCTGCAGATGTCCCTTTCCAGTCAACTTTGGCCAATCCCCTCTCATGCCGTTGTAATTTCCTTTATTTCACTGAAATACCAACACACTGGAATTCAGTTCCTTATTTTCAAATTAAAAGTGAACTTGATCTTATTGTGATCACTGCTCCCTAAGGGTTCCTTAACCTTAAGCTCTCTTATCACTTCCGGATCATTGCACAACACCCAATCCAGCACAGCTGATCCCCGAGTGGGCTCAACAATTAAAACACCATCCCTCAGATATTCTACAAATTCTCTCTCCTGAGGTCCAGTACTGGCCTGGTTTTCCAAATCCACTTTCATGTTAAAATCCCCAACGATTATCATGCCATTGCCCTTCTGACACACCTTTTCTATCTCCTGCTGTAATTTGTAATCCACATCCTGGCTGCTGTTTGGAGGCCTCTATACAACTGCCATTAGGGTCCTTTTACCCTTACCATTTCTTAACTCAACCCATAGAGACTCTATACCTTCTGGTCCTATGTCATCCTTTTCTAATGATCTAATATTATTTCTTATTCACAGGGCCACAGCATCCCTTCTGCCTACTAACCTGTCTTCCCGATACACCGTTTATCCTTGGATGTTCAGCTCCCAATGACAGCCATCCTTTAGCCAAGTTTCATTAAACGTCATCTGCCAAGTATCTGCCCACTCACTCAGCCTATCCAAGTTACCCTGAATTCTCCTAACATCCTCATCACATGTCACACTGCCACCCAGCTTAGTATCATCAGCAAACTTGCTGATGTTATTCTCAATGCCCTCATCTAAATCGTTTATGTAAATCGTAAACAGCTGTGGTCCCAATACCGAGCCCTGTGGCACCCCACTAGTCACCACCTGCCATTCCGAGAAACACCCATTCACTGCTACCCTTTGCTTTCTATCTGCCAACCAGTTTTCTATCCATGTCAATATCTTCCCCCCAATGCCATGAGCTCTGATTTTACCCACCAATCTCTTATGTGGGACCTTATCAAATGCCTTCTGAAAATCGAGGTACACTACATCCACTGGATCTCCCTTGTCTAACTTCCTGGTTACATCCTCGAAAAACTGCAATAGATTAGTCAAGCATGATTTGCCCTTGGTAAATCCATGCTGGCTCGGCCCAATCCTATCACTGCTATCTAGATATGCCACTATTTCATCTTTAATAATAGACTCTAGCATCTTCCCCACTACTGATGTTAGGCTGACAGGACGATAGTTCTCTGTTTTCTCCCTCCCTCCTTTCTTAAAAAGTGGGATAACATTAGCCATTCTCCAATCCTCAGGAACTCATCCTGAATCTAAGGAACATTGGAAAATGATTACCAATGCATCCGCAATTTCCAGAGCCACCTCCTTTAGTACCCTAGGATGCAGACCATCTGGACCTGGGGATTTGTCAGCCTTCAGTCCCATCAGTCTACTCATCATCGTTTCCTTCCTAATGTCAATCTGTTTCATTTCCTCTGTTACCCTATGTCCTTGGCCCATCCATACAACTGGGAAATTGCTTGTGTCTTCCCTAGTGAAGACAGATCTAAAGTACTTATTAAATTCTTCTGCCATTTCTCTGTTTCCCATAACAATTTCACCCAATTCATTCTTCAAGGGCCCAACATTGTTCTTAACTATCTTCTTTCTCTTCACATACCTAAAAAAGCTTTTGCTATCCTCCTTTATATTCCTGGCTTGCTTGCGTTCGTACCTCATTTTTTCTCCCTGTATTGCCTTTTTAGTTAAGTTCTGTTGTTCCTTAAAAATTTCCCAATCATCTGTCCTCCCACTCACCTTAGCTCTGTCATACTTCTCTTTTTTTAATGCTATGCAATCTCTGACTTTCTTTGTCAACCACTGTGGCCCCTTTCCCCCCTTTGAACCCTTCCTTCTCCAGGGGATGAACTGATTTTGCACCTTGTGCATTATTCCCAAGAATACCTGCCATTGCTGTTCCACTGTCTTTTCTGCTAGGATATCCATCCAGTTAACTTTGGCCAGCTCCTCCCTCATGGCTCCATAGTCTCCTTTGTTCAACTGCAACACTGACACCTCCGATCTGCCCTTATCCTTCTCAAATTGCAGATAAAAACTTATCATATTATGGTCACTACCTCCTAATGGCTCCTTTACTTCAAGATCGCTTATCAAATCCTGTTCATTACACAACACTAAATCCAGAATAGCCTTGTCCCTGGTCGGCTCTCATACAAGCTGTTCCAAGAATGCATCCCGTAGGCATTCTACAAACTCCCTATGCTGGGGTCCAGCACCAACCTGATTCTCCCAGTTCACCATGTTCACCAGCATCTGCAGATTTTCTCTTGTTTGTGAAAGGCACAATTAGATAGATTGAGAGATTGTAAACACAAGAGATTCTGCAGATGCTGGAAATCCAGAGAAACACACACAAAGTGCTGGAGAAACTCAGCAGGTCAGACAGTATCCACGGAGAGGAATAAAGAGTTGACATTCTAGGCTGAGACCCTTGATTGGGATTGGGAGATCAGGAGTTTATTGTACAAGAGGTGAATTTAAGTGTCTTATAATGGTGGGGAGGGGCATGAATAGAGGCTGTCCTTAAGCCTAGTGATATGTTCTTTGGGCTTTTGTATCTTCTAGCCAATGGGGGAGGTACAGGAGGTTCAGGACCCACATCATCAGGTTCAGGATCTGTTATTCAAGTTCAACTTCAGGTTAGTCATTGAATCGTACACATGTACATCATGAAATGAAATAATGTTCCCCTGCATCAAGGTGCACAACACAGCACATATACCACACACACAACAAAGTAATTTAACGACAAATAAATTAACAAGGTGCATTTACGACACAAGTTAAAATGCAAACGGTATAATGCTACTGACACTTCGTTCGTGATGAGACCTGGGTAGTGGCAGGGAGCTCAGTTGTCTCACGGCTTGAGGGAAGAAGCTGTTTCCCATCTGAACAGTACTTGTCCTAATGCTACGGTACCTCCCGCCTGATGGTAGGGGGAAAAGAGAGATTGTTGGACAGATATGAGGGAATACTAACAGTGGTAAGGGCCCTGTGTATGCAGCTCTCCTGGTCTAATGAGTGGAAGAGAGATCCCAACGATCCTCTCGGCAGTCCTTGCAGTCAGATGCTTTGCGATCCCTGTCTGAGACGGTGATGCAGCTGTCAATGGTGCCCCTGTAAGAACGGGGGAGGGGGGTGCCTAACTCACCTCGGTTTCCTGAGGAAGTGGAGACTTCCCGACACTGAATCGAGCACGGATAACTACACTTACCGCAATGCTGAACTGACACTACAACCTACAGACTCGCTCTTTACAACTCATGTTCTCAGTCATTTTTCCTTCTTATTTGCACATGATTGTTTGTTAATCTGTGCTTATGCATAACTTTTCATAAATTCTATTGTATTTCATTATTTTCCTGCAAAATACCTGCAAGAAAATGAATTTCAAGATAGTTTATGGTGACATATATGCACTTTGATAGTAAATTTTACTTTTGACATTGACTTTGAGAGGGACAACCACCACCAACAGAGGCTGGGGAAAAAGAAAGGGAGGGATACCAAGGGACTTTGACCCTTCTCCTACAGACTGGGAACTGGGCCAGTGAGCCAGTCAAGTGCCCAGTACTGGCTCACAGCTGGAAGGTTTTCAACAGGAGATTCAGAAAAGAATTTATCATGGGCTGCCAGACCAAGTAGTGGAGATGACTACAGTTACAATGTCTAGACGACATAAAGACAAGTCCATTGTTAAGAACATTCTACGGGACTATGGCAGTGTGGTGGCTATTACAACTTTTGTGTTCTAGATTTCAGAGTTTTATTCCAATGTCGTCTGTAAGGAGTTTGTACATGGAATGCGTGGGTTTCCTCCGGGTGCTCCAGTTTCCTCCTACAGTCTGAAGACTTATCAGTTAGTTGGTTAATTAGTCATTGTAAATTGTCCAGTGTCAGGTGGGATTTTGGTGGTGTTGAAGCCCCAGGGGTCTATTCCAAGCTATATCTCTAACTAAGATAAAACGTACCTAAACATAGGCAAGAGGGACTGGAATAGATGAGCATCATGGACAGCATGGACTAGGTGGGCAGAATGGCCTGTTTCTGTGCTGGATGACTCTGACTCTGATAGAAGCAGTTATTTATCTCTAAGGGGAAGGCACCATCTTTGTCAAAAGAACATATGAAGATGGCAAATGAGAAAGGGACAGCAGACAGCACACAGAGTAATAATAATGTGCAGAAAAGGAGTCCTGGGGTCCTAGAGTCAGGGCATAGTAGTGAAGCGGTTAGCCTAGCATTATTACAATGCCAGCGGCCCGGGGTCAATTCCACCATGTAAGGAGTTTGTACGTTGTGATCATGTGACTGTGTGGGTTTTCTCCGGGTGTACCTCTCTCCTCCCACATTCCAAGTTCAAAGTATATTTATTATTAAATTATATAAACCTGTATGTCACCATGTACTACCCTGAGATTCATTTTCTTCCTGGCATTCACAGTAGAACAATGAAATACATCAGAATCAATGAAAAACTACACACAAGACAGACATGAAAACATTGTGCAAAAGAAAACAATCTATGCACATACAAAATAATAAATAAATATTGAGTTGGTTCAGGAACCACCTGATTGAGGGGTAATAATGGTTCCTGTACCTGATGATGTGAGTCCTGAGCCTCCTATACCTCCTTCCTGATGGCAGCAGCAAGAAGAGAGCATGGCCTGGGTGGTGGGGTCCCTGATGACGGATGCTGCTGTCTTACGGCAGAACTCCTCGTAGGTGTGCTCCAAGAGTTAGGTTAGTCGGTCACGTGGGTGTAATTTGACAGCATGGGGCTTGTTGGGTCAAAAGAGCCTGTTACCATGTTGTATTTCTAAAGAAAATATATAAAAATCCATGGGAACAAGCCCGATTGGTCCATGCTGACCAAAATCTTCCATCCAGTTTAGAAGGTGGAGGGACAGAAGGAAGAAATAGAAGGAAATCGATGAAACCACAAGAGTGGGGGGAGGGAGTTGGGATGTTGATTGTTGAAAGAGATACAGGGCTGGAGAAGTGGGAATCTGATAGGACAGGACAGAGGGGAATGGGGAATGAAGGGGAGGCATTATCAGAAGTTTGAGAAATCAATGTTCATGCCATCAGGTTGGAGGCTGACCAGACAGAATACAAGGGGTTGCTCCTCCAACCTCATCATGACAGCGGAGGGCCATGGACTGACGTGTTGGAATGGGAATGGGAAGAGGAATTAAAAAGGGTGGCCATTGGGAGATCCCACTTTTTCTGGCAGATGGAGCATAGGTGTTTGGCGAAGCAGTCTATCTGGCCTGCTGAGTTTCTCCGGCATTTTGTGCGTGTTGGAAGAACATGGACATTCTGTGGGCAGAGGGCATTAGTTTAGTTACTGATTTGATTAATTTAATTGGTTCGATACAACATTGTGGGCCGAAGGGCCTGTTCCTGAGCTGTACTGTTTTATGTTCTAAATTGCCTCTGCACTCTTCCCAGCTCTATGGCATCTTTCCTATCTATCACAGTGTGACCAAAATGAAGACAATATTCCAAACAGGGCTTCATTTGAACTTCAGCTTTTGTTCTACTGCTGCTCCATAATGTCTCAACTTCTTACAGCGTGCTTTGGCAGACGAAGACCAACCTGCATCACCCTGTGTGGTCTACCTGTTTCACCACCCTGTACCTCCACGCCTCTTTTTAGATATGACGGGAATAAAGTGCTTGTTGAGCACTGAATATTCAGGCGTCCCGTGTGCCTGCAGAGTTTGGGCCCATTTCTCCAGTCACAGACAGGAACAGTAAGTAACACAAACCAGAAAAAGACTGCTGATGCTGGGAATTCAACCAGGAACCAGAAAGTGCTGAGAACGGCAGTTCTGATGGGTCCTGAACCCAAATCATTATGATTTTCCCTAATCGGATGTGTTATCACCAGAGGCGATAACTTTAGAGCAGAATTGAAGGGCCAAATGGTTTAATTCTGCTCTGATATCTTATAACTTCACTCAACTACACTCACACCAACACCGAACTGTTTCCACAACCTATGGGTTCACTCTCTTCACCTCATGTTCTTGATACCTATTGCTTATTCATTTTCCTTTTTAAAATTTGCATCTTGCATGTGTTTTATCACTGATCCGATTGTATTTACTGCAAATGCCCGCAAGAAAATGGATCTCAGGGCTGCATCTGGTGACATACATGGACTTTGATAATAAGTTTACTTTGAACTTTGGATGCTGTCTGACCTGACACCTGTTTCCAGCATGAAGCAGGTAACACAGCACACTAGCAAATTGGCCAGGGTGACACGATTTCAGCGCTGGCGACTGGGGTTTAATTCCGACCTCCATCTGCAACGAATCTGTACATTCTCCCTGTTACCAGTTGGTTTCGTCCCGGTGTCCCGGTTTCCTCCCACATTCTGAAGATGTACTGATTAGCGATTTTTTAAAAGACGTACAGCATGGTAACAGGCCCTTCCAGCCCAATAAACCCGTGGAACGCAATTGCACACATGACCAATTAACCAGCATATCTTTGGAGCTTGGGAGGAATCCGGAACACCTGGAGGAAACCCACGCTGTCACAGGGAGAACAACAGACAACAGACAGTAGGTGCAGGAGTAGGCCATTCGGCCCTTCTAGCCAGCACCACCATTCACTGTGATCATGGCTGATCATACACAATCAGTACCCCATTCCTGCCCTCTCCCCATATCCCTTGACCCCGCTATCTATAAGAGCTCTATCTAACTCTCTCTTGAATACATCCAGAGACTTGGCCTCCACTGCCTTCTGGGGCAGAGCATTCCACATAACCACCACTCACTGGGTGAAAAAGTTTTTCCGCATCTCTGTTCTAAATGGCCTACCCCTTATTCTTAAACTGTGGCCTCTAGTTCTGGACTCGCCCATCAGCGGGAACATGCTTCCTGCCTCCAGCGTGTCCAATTCCTTAATAATCTTATATGTTTCAATCAGATCCCCTCTCATCCTTCTAAATTCCAGTGTATACAAGCCCAGTCGCTCCAATCTTTCAACATGTGACAGTCCCGCCATTCCGGGAATTAACCTTGTGAATCTACGCTGCACTCCCTCAATAGCAAGAATGCCCTTCCTCAAATTTGGAGACCAAAACTGCACACAATACTCCAGGTGGGGTCTCACCAGGGCCCTGTACAGCTGCAGAAGGACCTCTTTACTCCTATACTCAATTCCTCTTGTTATAAAAGCCAGCATGCCATTAGCTTTCTTTACTGCCTGCTGTACCTGCATGCTTGCTTTCATTGACTGGTGTACAAGAACACCTAGATCTCGTTGTACTTCCCCTTTTCCTAACGACTCCATTTAGATAGTAATCTGCCTTCTTGTTCTTGCCACCAAAGTGAATAACCTCACATTTATCCACATTAAACTGCATCTGCCATACATTTGCCCACTCACCCAACCTGTCCAAGTCACCCTGCATTCTCATAACATCCTCCTGACATTTCACACTGCCACCCAGCTTTGCGACATCAGCAAATTTGCTAATGTTACTTTTAATCCTTTCATCTAAATCATTAATGTATATTGTAAACAGCTGCGGTCCCAGCACCGAACCTTGCGGTACCCCACTGGTCACAGCCTGCCATTCTGAAAGGGACCCGTTAATCGCTACTCTTTGTTTCCTGTCAGCCAGCCAATTTTCAATCCATGTCAGTACTCTACCCCCAATACCATGTGCCCTAATTTTGCCCACTAATCTCCTATGTGGGACTTTATCAAAAGCTTTCTGGAAGTCCAGGTACACTACATCCACTGGCTCTCCCTTGTCCATTTTCATAGTTACATCCTCAAAAAACTCCAGAAGATTAGTCAAGCATGACTTTCCCTTCATAAATCCATGCTGACTCGGACTGATCCTTCTACTGCTATCCAAATGTGTCGTAATTTCCTCTTTTATAATTGACTCCATACAAATTCCTTAAAGGACAAGAACCACTGCAATAACATTATGCTAACCACATCGCTAACCTGGCACCTATTATTTATGGCTTATTATTATTATTATTAGTTGTGGGCTATGTTGGCGCTGGGAGCGTGACGACACCTGTGGGGTGACCTCACCACAATCCTCGGACTGTGTTGGTTGTTGATGCAAACAATGCATTTCACTGTGCGGCTCGATGTTTCAAAGTACATGTGACAAATAAAGCAAACCTCTTTCTTTCTAAGATGGGCTTGGTTGGTGGCTGTAGTGTCAGGGACAAGGCTGAAACCACTCATGTCCAGCACAAACCTGATCAAGAAGAAAGAGTGTGTGGTCATGCACGCTTTCCCAGGGTTACATAAGGCACAGGGCAGCGCCCTGCGGCAGGCAGTTCAGATTCAACTTTATAAGACTCTAGTTGCGCCACATCTGCAGCCAACAAATGATGCCAAACTAAATGAAACTGAGCTGAACAGCCCCAGACTGTTTCAATAATTGTTCTTCACTCGTTTTTTGAAGCTTGCATTATTTGTTCTTTTTCTTGCGCATTGGGTGTTTGATGTTTTCTTTGAACGGGTTCCATAATGTTTCTTTGTTCCAGACAGCCTCGAAATAAGATGAATCTCAGGGCTGAATACTACATATTATGTGAAGAACAAAAGGATGACAGGAGTGAAGGTAGGACCGATTAGAGATAAAGGTGGGAAGATGTGCCTGGAGGCTGTGGAAGTGAGCGAGGTCCTCAATGAATACTTCTCTTCGGTATTCACCAATGCGAGGGAACTTGATGACAGTGAGGACAATATGAGTGAGGTTGATGTTCTGGAGCATGTTGATATTAAGGGAGAGGAGGTGTTGGAGTTGTTAAAATACATTAGGACGGATAAGTCCCTGGGGCCTGACGGAATATTCCCCAGGCTGCTCCACGAGGCAAGGGAAGAGATTGCTGAGCCTCTGGCTAGGATCTTTATATCCTCGTCCACGGGAATGGTACCGGAGGATTGGAGGGAGGCGAATGTTGTCCCCTTGTTCAAAAAAGGTAGTAGGGATAGTCCAGGTAATTATAGACCAGTGAGCCTTACGTCTGTGGTGGGAAAGCTGTTGGAAAAGATTCTTAGAGATAGGATCTATGGGCATTTAGAGAATCATGGTCTGATCAGGGACAGTCAGCATGGCTTTGTGAAGGGTAGATCGTGTCTAACAAGCCTGATAGAGTTCTTTGAGGAGGTGACCAGGCATATAGATGAGGGTAGTGCAGTGGATGTGATCTACATGGATTTTAGTAAGGCATTTAACAAGGTTCCACATGGTAGGCTTATTCAGAAAGTCAGAAGGCATGGGATCCAGGGAAGTTTGGCCAGGTGGATTCAGAATTGGCTTGCCTGCAGAAGGCAGAGGGTCGTGGTGGAGGGAGTACATTCAGATTGGAGGGTTGTGACTAGTGGTGTCCCACAAGGATCTGTTCTGGGACCTCTACTTTTTGTGATTTTTATTAATGACCTGGATGTGGGGGTAGAAGGGTGGGTTGGCAAGTTTGCAGACGACACAAAGGTTGGTGGTGTTGTAGATAGTGTAGAGGATTGTCGAAGATTGCAGAGAGACATTGATAGGACGCAGAAGTGGGCTGAGAAGTGGCAGATGGAGTTCAACCCGGAGAAGTGTGAGGTGGTACACTTTGGAAGGACAAACTCCAAGGCAGAATACAAAGTAAATGGCAGGATACTTGGTAGTGTGGAAGAGCAGAGGGATCTGGGGGTACATGTCCACAGATCCCTGAAAGTTGCCTCACAGGTAGATAAGGTAGATAAGAAAGCTTATGGGGTGTTAGCTTTCATAAGTCGGGGGACAGAGTTTAAGAGTCGCGATGTAATGATGCAGACAGACAGACATACTTTATTGATCCCGAGGGAAACTGGGTTTCGTTACAGTCACACCAACCAAGAATAGTGTAGAAATATAGCAATATAAAACCATAAATAATTAAATAATAAGTAAATTATGCCAAGTGGAAATTAGTCCAGAGTTTAAGAGATGTGATGTAATGATGCAGCTCTATAAAACTAGTTAGACCACACTTGGAGTACTGTGTCCAGTTCTGGTCGCCTCAGTATAGGAAGGATGTGGAAGCATTGGAAAGGGTACAGAGGAGATTTACCAGGATGCTGCCTGGTTTAGAGAGTATGGATTATAATCAGAGATTAAGGGAGCTAGGGCTTTACTCTTTGGAGAGGAGGAGGATGAGAGGAGACATGATAGAGGTGTACAATATATTAAGAGGAATAGACAGAGTGGACAGCCAGTGCCTCTTCCCCAGGGCACCGCTGCTCAGTACAAGAGGACATGGCTTTGAGGTAAGGAGAGGGAAGTTCAAGGGGGATATTAGGGGAAGATTTTTCACTCAGAGAGTGGTTGGTGCGTGGAATGCGCTGCCTGAGTCAGCGGTGGAGGCAGATACACAAGTGAAGTTTAAGAGACTACTATACAAGTATATGGAGAAATTTAAGGTGGGGGGTTATATGGGAGGCAGGGTTTGAGGATCGGCACAACATTGTGGGCCGAAGGGCCTGTAATGTGCTGTACTATTCTATGTTCTATGTACATATACTTTAATAAGAAAAGTATTATGAATCTTTGTATCTGGGGTATATCATACAGTTCTGGTTGCCCACACTATAGAAAGGATGACGAGGCTTTGGAGGTGTAGAAGAGGTTCACCAGGATGCTGCCTGGATTAGAGGGCATGTGCTATAACGAGAGGTTGAAGAAATGAGTTGTTTTCTTTGGAGTGGCAGAGGCTGAGGAGCGATCTGACAGAGGTTTATAAGAGTAGAAAGGCATTATCTTTTTTCCATGGTTGAAATGTCTAATATCAGAGGCCTTGCATTTAAGGTGACAGCAGGTAATTTCAAGAGATGTGAGGGGTAGTTTTTTTTTTACAGAGAGTGGTGGGTGCCTGGGGTGGTGGCAGAGCCAGATAGATCGGGATTTTTAAGAGATGTTCAGATAGGCACATGATTGTGGGGAAAATGAAAGGATATGACATTGTGTAGGCAGAAGGGATTAGTTTAGTTGGCCATATGATTGCGAATGTAATTGGTTTGGCATGACATTGTGGGCTGAAGGGCCTGTTCCTGTGCTGTACTGTTCCATGTTCAAAGGTTCACATATTCCCAGGCACCCTGCCACTTCTGTGGCCCATTGGTGTCCATGTGTTTTAGAAATGGCTTATTATTGTCACATAAGCACCAAGATCCAGTAAAAAGCTGGTCTTGTAAACTGCTCACACACATCATACACAGCGAGGTAGTACAAGGGAAAACAATACCAGAATGCAGAATGAAATGCAACAGCTACAGACAGAGTGCAATAAAGTGCAAGATTACAACAGATCAGAAGGTCAAGAGTCCATTATATCCTTCTATACAACCATTCCATTGTCCTAACAGTGAGGCAGAAGCTGACCTTGAGCCTGCTGGATCATGCTTTCAGGCTTTTGTATCTTCTGCCCGACGGGAGAGCGGAGAAGAGAGAGTGCTTGGGGTGGGTCGGATCTTTGATTACGCTGGCTGGCCCTGAGACAGCTTTAAGGAGACCTAAGGTGCAAATTTTTCTACACAGAGGGTGGTGGGTATATGGAATGAGCTGCCGGACGAAGTGGTAGAAGTGGGTATAATGACAATGTTTAATAGACGTTTGGATAGTTATGCCACTCGACACGTTGAGAAGGATATGGCCCAAACTTGGCAAAATGGGACTAGTTGAGTTTGGCACCATGGTCAGCATGGAGGATTTGGGCCGAAGAGCCTTTATCCCTGCTGAATGACTTTGTGAGTCTTGCCCCTGGCCGCTGGCCTGTAGCCAGTTAGGAAGTCAGCCACTTCACTCCTACTGAGTGACTTATCACTACAAATCAATTCCAGAGGAGCACACACAAAATGCTGGAGGAACTCAGCAGGTCAGGCAACATCTATGGAGGGAAATAAATATTTGATGTTTTGGGCCAAGACCCTTCATCAGGACTGTAAAGGAAGGGAGGCAGATGCCAGAATAAGAAGATCAGGGGAGGAGAATGAGGACAAGCTAGAAGGTGATAGGGGAAAGCAGGTGGGTGGGGAGGGAGAATAAAGTAAGAAGCTGGGAAGTGATAGGTGAAGAAAGTAAATCTGATAGGAGAGGAGAGTGGGCCATAGGAGAAAGAGAAGGTGCGGAAATGGGGGAGGTGATCAGCAGGTGAGGGGAAGAAGAGGCTAGAGTGGGGAATTGAGGAATAGGGAAGGGGGGGGAGGAAATTACTGTAAATTGGAGAAATGAATGTTCCTGCTATCAGGTTGCAATCTATCCAGTGGTGTTGAGGGGTTGCTCCTCCAACCTGAGAGTGGCCTCACCATGGCAGAAGAGGAGGCCATGGATTGACATGTCAGAATGGGACTGGGAATCAGAATTAAAAGGCTTGGCCATCTGTTTTTGGCAGATGGAGTGGAGGTGCTTGACAAATTGGTCCCCCAATCTATGTCAGGACTCAGCTGAGGAGGGGAAAAAAGAATCAGCCATGATTGAAAGGCAGTGCAGGCTCGATGGGCCAAGCAGCCTAATTCTGCTCCTATGTCTTAAGGTCTAATATAGAGGAGACTGCATTGGGAGAACCGAATGCAACAGACAACTCCAACAGATTCGCAGGTGAAGGGCGGCCTCACCTGGAAGGTGACAGTTGCTGAAGTTTCATTCCAGGGAGCTGTC